>NW_020897751.1:3679792-3783843 GCF_003984885.1 Neopelma chrysocephalum | reverse complement strand
TTCTCAGGAACCAAAGCTAAACAGTTTTATTCTCAGGAACCAAAGCTAAACAGTTTTATTCTCAGGAACCAAAGCTAAACAGTTATGCTTTGAGTCTTGGGTGTTTGAGAGTAAGAAATTTGTGTGTATGAAGATAGTGTCTGCTGATCTGCAGACAGAGCTGCATGGAGCAGAAGAACTCAGGATTTTGCCCTCAGGAAAGGGAAAGCACGAAAATAAAAACTTCTCCAAGGGAAAATATACTCTCCGTGTGCTTCACTGACAGCTGGAGATGGGGGGGTGAGGCTACTTGTAAAGTGGTAAGCTCAGGGAGGTTAATTGAAAGGCAAGGAGAAGCCCCCAAATCATAAACAAGCTTCATACTTAAGCACAGGCTGTTGATCAGGATGCTGCAGTGCATTAGGGCTCATGGCTTTGCCACACTCGTGGCATTTCTGGGCCTTGTGGAGTCCGAGTGGTGCGGATGCTGCTCAGCAGGGTAACACCAACACTGGGCTGCAAGGATGGCTGCCTCGGGGAAAAGCCAACCAGAGGATGCATAAATCTTGTATGCTTGACAAATGCTTCCAAATACAGGCTGGTTTCTCTCCTGGAAAGCCACAGATATGGTTTGTGATTGCTCATTGGCTTTGTAGTCATGGAAAACTCCTGCTAATGTTGGAGGTTGGATTCTGATCCTCTAAAAAAGCCTTCTGCTAACACGAGCCAGGCTCACACTGGGGGGGCTCTGAAGGAACTATGTTTAAGTCAAAGTATTTATTAAAGACTTACACTAGTGTAGCAGATAAAATTTAGTCCCAAATGCCTATAATCCTCTGTTTCTAATACATTTATCTCTGCTGTGTGTATTTGCTGGTGCCACGATGTGCTGTTTGCAAATGCTGCTTCAAATGAAATGATGCAACTGCATTCCTTGTGGTCATGTATTTTGGGGGTGGTTACATGTTTTGGGGGTGGTCCCAGGGTGCTTGAGTGGCTTGGGAACATGAAATCACTCACAGCCAACACAACAACACGCTGGTGCAAGCGCTGACTTCCAAGTATATTTATTCCCTGTGGTTGGCAGATGGGTGCTCCTCATGGTTTCCCAACAGCCCTGTGAAATAGTTGGAGCTTTTTCTTCTAGGAATGTGCTGAACCTTGTTTGTGATTCAGTTGTGTGTTCAAGATTGGAGCCCAGTTTTTGGTTTTTTGGGGGCTTAAGAACTTTGACACTGGCTGGTATTTCTGCCACTTCGTAACATCCATCTTTTGCAAACATCCCTCTTCCTTCTTGGGAAGGTGACCTGGGAATCCCAGGCTACCACTCAGAGACCACCAGCATTTAGAAATCTTCATTCCTACATCTTGTTTTAATTTTGATGGAGGGGTATTCAGTTGCCTAGAGAAGCTGTGGCTGCCTCATCCCTGGAAGTGTCCAAGGCCAGGTTGGACGGGGCTTGGAGCAACCTGGGCTGGTGAAAGGTGTCCCTGCCCATGGCAGGGGGTGGAACTGGATGGTCCAACCCAAACCATTCTGTGATTCTCTATCAGTAACACAGTTTGTTCTGCCTTATTTTTGTCATTTACATATTCTCACTTTCTTCCATGTCTTTGGCTTTGTTCACTGCTTTCTTTGATGCTGGTGGGCTTTATGTTGGATGATTTGTAAGTGAGGGGGGGTGTTTTCAGGTTAGCTTTGCCAGGCCAGGTAGAACTTTGGAACCCACAGAGAATATTACATGGCTACAGAAAATGTGTTAGTAATTTGTGGTGAATGCAAGCACTCTCTTTAAAATATATGGATTTTATATTCATATATATAATGGTATATAAAATGATATTGTAATAAATTTAGTCTTGTAAAATGTTCATACAAGCATTCATAGAATTGGACATTATTTGAAGCTTGGATATTTCTGAGCTTAAATTTGTGATCATGATGGCATGAAGGCTGTTTTATGTTAACCACTGGTTTTCTTAATAAGATGTGTTAAGTTATTAAGGCTTTAAAATGAAACCCAGCTGTTCGTTCTGTGGAAATGCTGTGTCGTAGCTCACTGTGGTTGCTGATGCCACGCTGGTTTTGCTGGATAGATATGGCTCAAATGTGTTGTGACACACTGACAATACTCATTTCTCTGAAATCATGTAGAGCTCTAACTAAATCTGGTGTTGGACTGGAAAATAACCCTGTTGCTGGTTTTGTATGGGTTGGGCAGACATAGAATAAAAATAATGTTTTTGTAATTTTTATTTTCTGCTGCAGTTTGTATTTGTTGTTTTCTTTTCAGACAGACATTATCAACACTATGTGTGGATACAAAACCATTGACAAAGAGGTAAAGTAACCAGTGTCCACCCTGCCATGGCAGAGGGTGCTGCTTCTCTGCATTGTTTTTGGTCAGTTGGAAAGTTGTCTTCTGCATGCTTCAGTCTGCCAGACAGTTAAATCAGCAATTAAAATGTCTGTGTTTTTTTTTCTGGAATAACTTCCACATATTAAAAAAGCTAATCTTGTTTGATTGTGGTATCTTCCCTTCTTTGTATTTTCCATGATTCCTTGTTTCATGACAACTTCCCCAAGCTAATTGCACAATTAACGCACAAGAAGCTGCTTTCATACTTTTAAGCAGTGACTTGAGTTGGGGAAAACTTTTAATACTTAAAAGCCAAAGTTTCTCACTGAGTAAAATTGGTGTTAGTAAAGCCAACTTAGCTGTTTCTAAGTATTTTGTATCCCTGTAGTGGGTTTTTTATTTTTAGGCCTGTAATAGTTATTCCTGGAAGAAGAGTGGGACTTCCCAGGTTGTGTTGGCAGCCCTCTCCTCCCTCCAGGAGCAGGATGGGGCCTCCTCCTTCAGCCTTCCCTTTTGGGAATAGCCCTGGTGACTCCAGAGGAGAGACTGCCAGCTCAAGGCAGTAATTGCAGAGTGATTAAGAAGGGAAATCAGTAATTGGATCTGCCCTGAGTTCTCCACTCCTGGCTCTGGAGTGCTGGTGTGGGGGCTGCTCCAGGAAAGCCCCTCTCCCCAGCTCATTTGAGGCACTTGGAGCACAATGCCAGCCTCAGTTGTTGGGTTTTGGGATTACTGGTTATCTTTACACACGACTTGTCTTCATTTAGGTTAATTGATTTACGGCTTAATCACCTGAACGCTCCAGCCTGGCTCCAATGCCCCGAGCACTTAAGCATATGCTTAACTTCACCCCATTCATCTGCTTAGGACCCTTTGCAACCTCAAGTGCTTTCTATGTTATAGGCTGGGGTCACGGAGCAGCACAGCTTGCAGGACTGAATCTCAAACCCTCTTGTTCCTGCCCTTTTTAGAGTCTATTGCAAAGCACTTGGTCCACAATTTATATTTTTCCACTGCTGTACTTTCAACTTGGAAGAAGAGATGAAAGCCAAAGGGAGACTCCTCTTCTTTCGAAGTGGTCTCAAATCAGAATTGGATGCATTTCTTGTAGAGAAGTGGCTGCAAAATCAGGTTTAAAGCAATAAAATAACTTATTTAAGTGTGGAACAACTTAAGAAAGGTTAAAAAAATAACTTGTGCAGGTGTGGAACAACTTAAAAACAGATGGAAGGATTTGGGGTGAAGTTTCTGTTAAATGCAGTGGGTTTAAAGAGGTGGGAAGGCGAACCAGATTTGCCTGCCTGAATTTTGAGTGACCACCACGTGTGTCACACAGCAGTGGAACTGCCTGTTGAACGCTCACTCCCTTATTTTGCAGCGCTTGAGTGTTCAGAATATTATCTACGTCCGAGGGTGCACGAATGCAGTGCTTATCTGGTTTTTGGACAACTACACCATCATGGCTGGAGTGCTGCTCGGCATATTGCTACCCCAGGTAGGGAGGGGGCACTGCCTTATCCACTGAAGGGAGCATCTGATTTGTTGCTACAGTATGTGAAATCCCATTTGATGTAATGTAACTGATAAGCTGAGGCGGCATTCTGGTAATTTAGTAGCATTACTGGGATATGTTGCAGGATTTGGTGGGGTAATTTGCTCTTGCTTGGGGTTTTTTGAGTCTCTCCTCCTCAAGCTGCATCCACTGAGATTTTCTAATGCTCCAAAGGACAGGGGTGCTAATTCTTCTGCTGCGTTAGTTCTTCACAAAAATTATCCATTTATACCGCTATATGAAAAGTGAATTTATATATATATATATATATATTTACACATATATCCGACGTGTGTATACGCAGTTTGTAAAGCCTGCTGCAAGAAGCACGAGATAAGCCTCCCGTGAGCTCTGAGTAGAGATCCCTTCCTTTTGCAGTTCCTGGGCGTGCTGCTGTCCCTGCTGTACATCACCCGCGTGGAGGACATCATCACGGAGCACAAGCTGGGCGAGCGGCTGTTCGGAGACGTGCGGCACAGACCCGCGCCCGAGCTCGGCGGGGCCGGCTGCTGCATGTGCTACCCGGGGTGACTGCGGGGACCCCGAGAGCAGTGAAACCCAGGCGAGCCCTCCTGGTCTGGCACGTGCTGCTGTCACAGACCGGCGGCGGTGCCACAGTGCCCTCGGTGTGTCTGCGCCCACAGATGCCCCAGAAGGGCCCCGCGCTGCCGCCGCTGCCGCCGCGGGATCGCGGCGCTGCCGGAAGGTGGGTTTGTGGATCATTAAATCTTCTTTTTGAGTGATTGCTGAGTGATACAAAGCCAGAGCAACTATTCTGGGAAGATCGGAACGTCGATTTCTGGGAAGTGTCTTCGCATCTTGGGATGTCGTATTTAAATGTGTGTCGTTTCCAGCCTTATTTTCTTACTTCTTCCAAGAGAGATTTCTTACCGATCTACATGGTGATTATGTTTAATAAACGTTTTTTGCTAATCTTGATGACTTTACTGACAATAATGGATGTGATGCTGATCGCTTTCATTGCTCAGTTTTCTGTGCCTTTTAATAATGGGGCAAATGCCAACGTGGAATTAGTCAGGAAATGCTTGATATATTTTTTTAATGCAATTTATTACTGTCCGGCTTTTGTATAAACTTACAAGATGTTTGAGTTTTGGATATATCTTTCCTCTTTAGTAAATTAACTAGGTGACTTATGACTTTCTGGTTTTTTTGGAGTTCTGTATGTCAAGATGTTTCTGAATTTTATTGTCAAAATAAAAGCAGTAAGTTGTTTTTCTTAAAAAAAAAAAAGAAAAGAAAACAAAAAAACTCACAAAGATTTTGTCTAATATGCTTTTCATTTTCTTATGTAAGTTAAGCCTGTCCCTCAAATGCTGAATCCAAAGGTAGAAATAGGTGGAGCTGTGATTCTGGCTTGGGTGCTGCCTGCCTGGGCCTTTGGAGAGGCGCTGAACATCTGTGCCTCGCTTGCTTCTCTTAGTGAATTGGGGACAATACTTGGGAGTCACCAAGAGCTCTGGGGTTTTTGTTGGTGTTCCTTTGTCCTGAGCATTTCTCTGCAGTCTCTCCAGCCCCAGCCGGGCTTGCAGGCAAAATGCAAAACCTAATTATCATGATACTTCAAATAAACCAAAGACAGGAAGAGAATAAAGCAGGTTTATATCCTGAATCTAAATCTCTGCTTTTCTGAACAGTCCACTAAGACAAACAGAGCAATATCTGATATTATGCTCCTTGCTAGTTTTTGGTTTTGTTGTTGTTGTTTGTTTTGGTGGTTTTTGTGGGTTTTTTTGTTTGTTTGGTTGGTTTTAAATTTCCTTGTCCTGGACATTTTTTCTGCTTTTTTTTCAAAACTCAGTGTTTTCTGTTTAGCTCTCTGCCTTCACCAAGAATTTCTGAGGAAGCTTTATGCATTTCCAGGAGCCAGAAGGGACTCATCCAGTTCTTTGGTGTTCCTGCTGGTTTCTAGGGAGAGAGATCTCACGGCGTTATTTCCTACACAGCACACTCTAGCGTCGGGTCCTGCACGTGGTTGTTACATATTTCAATTGCTCCGTATCGTTGTTGCCTAAATCTTCCTGGGGTCTGTCTTGAATAACATGCTTTGGTAAGTTAGGAAACGAGGTGTGTTTTAAGGGTGGGTTTGTGTACAAAGAGAGGAAGGGGAAAAGGAGGGGCAGCTTGGGAGGACAGAGCTGACTGCTGGAGAAGGATGGGAAAGTTAAAGCTGAAACTGCTTTGTTGTAGAGAGTGAGCTGGGAAGGTGGGAATTCTCCTTTGATGACAGAAGTAATTTTTTTTTTCTTTACTATTAGTGTCTTGTAAATGTTGTGGTGGCTTGAAATATGAGCTGTCCAGGAAAGCAGGAGGTGACGGAAGCACGGTTAAACTTTGGGTGGTTTAAATGAAACCGGGAGAGTCTTTGGGAATACCAGAGAGCAATTCTCCTTTAGCAAGGAAATTTGTGGGCTGTACTGAATTTTCAGCCATCCCCAGTTTTCATACACAGTGTTTGCATGGGAATGGTGTCTACCTGACAATCACGAATTCAACCTGGATGATTTTGTTTAATAAATTGATTCAAAGAAGTTTAGTAAGTTGATTCAAAAACTTGACCTTTCCCATTCCCTCAGATTTGAGGAAATTAACTCTTGGCTTCACAGGCCCGTGGTGACCAGAGGGAAGGATGATGCCTATTGGGAGGTTGCTGGAGGGAGATGCAGCAGTTCTCTGCTCAGCTGCCTTTTCCAGACAGCTGACATGAAAGTTGGCTTTAAATGGGTGAAGAATGCTGATCTAATTCAATCCCTGTCCTCTTGGCTGGGCTGCTCCTCACAGATGCATCCTTAACCTGATTTTAAAAAAATGCTCCTTGCCTGCTGTTGAAAAGACTAAGGCAACTCTGGAAAATTCCAGAACTATGGATTTTTTTGTGTGTGTGTGTAATTTTAAAGCACCTTGACAACTGTGAGCTTCCCGGGCTTCATCATCCGTGTGCTCCTGCTTTCCATCACCATTCAGCTAGAAACAGAGGTTTGCCTCTATATTTCAAATAATTAGAGGCCATAGAGGCACAGACTTGGGGTGCCTGGCTGGAGCATCGTGCGCAGTATGTGCTGTATATGCTGCTGCTGGAGCATGATAAAAACCTTTAATTAGCACGGATCCGGAGGAGAAATGCCGAGCAGCTCTCCCTCTGCTGGTGTGGATGTGTCATATCGCAAGACACGAGTTAAGTCCCTGCTCGCTGGAATTAAATCCCTGCTCAGTGCATCCATACAGCACAAGGCTTCCTCCAGTGGCCCTTTCCCCTGCCCTCCTTCAAGAAGCCCCTTTGTGCCGGCACAGCTTCCGTGGGAATCCCTCCAAAACCCTGAACCTCTGCAGAGATTATCATCTGTTTGTGAGGGACACTTGGGATACGGCTGCTGGTTACAACTTCACCTGGAAAACCAGCCTTGGAGGTGGGATGAGCTAATTTCCTCTCGATGGGGAAAAAACCCCAGTGTTTAAGGTCTAAAAAACATTTAGCTAAAAGTTGATGTGCAGATTTGTGTTCCTAAAGCCCTTTTGTTCACTGGGACTTCCCAGAGTTCCTGATATTTCTGCACCAGCTGATCATTCAAAGGTTCTTGTGTGGGTTCAGGAATTGCTTTTTGATAAGAAATAATGTGGGTGTTCCACCACAGGGAGCAGGTGCTCTCACTCACGGGGATCCTGTGGGCTCTGCTGGGCCAGGGAGATCAGCCTGACCCCAAGGACCTGAGTGGCAAGTGAAGTTGCTTTGGGTTGACATCCTCATTTGATGACTGTACCTTTTTGGAGAGGGAGGGCAGCATCTTCATCTGCGGTGGGAGAGCAGTGCTACTGTTTATGATGTCAAATTGACTTTCAGTCCATTGTGCTGCTTAAAACTGATGCAGCTCCATCTCTTTTTGCACTTGGGATAGAAGTACTGCTTGGGAAGTTCAGCTCCTGGCCTGATGGGTGTCTCTGCAGCTCTAAGGGATTACATCTGGCCCCACAGCAGCAGGAAGAGCGCTCGGCAAAGGCAGCTGTTAAATCCACTCAGGAAAGTGAGAGCCCTGTCTGTTTCCACCCCATTTCCAACATGCTCTTTGAAGGCGGTACTTTTTTCCCATGGAAGGTTTTGTCCTTGATGAAGAGGTGAAAGCTGCCATCCTGGAAAGGAGCTGATCTGCCTGGGATGTGCACACCAGGGCAATGCCACCTCATCCTCCTGGGCATTGGGTACTGGTTTGCTGATCCCAGCCCCATCCCACTGCTCAGCCCTGCTTGGACATTTTCTGTGGATCAGCCCCACGGGCTCTGGGATGGGAGGTTTTGCCTGGGGAAGCACAAGGAGCTCCTGGCACCGGCTGAGCATCTCTTGCCACAGTGCTCCCAGGGATGCTCAAGGACTCTGCAGTGGGATCTGTGCAGGGCTGATCCTGGGGCGAAGCAGGAGCAGCACCATCAATTCCAGCTTGAGGCTACAGCTTCCTGGGTTAAAATAAGCATAGCAACTCCCCGGGGGGGTTGGAGGATGCTGGGGAAACAGACTGGGGTGTCAGATGAGGAAGGAGCTCTCTGAGGTCCCTGGAGCTACATGTGGGCACTGGCAGAGCTGCTGAGCTGCTGTGGACTATTGGTTCTTGGAGACATCTGTGTGCAGGACTCGGAAGTTTCTGTGTTTTTTCAAACATAATTGGGTTTTGCTGGCTGGGACAGCTGCCTCCTCCCCATCTCTCCCAGGGTGGGTGTTGTGTGCTCTCGGGTCCCGTGCAGCACACTGCTGGGTAAGTACAATTTCAAAGGGCCTCATGCCGGGGCTGGGAAAAGTGGCTATGCCAGAGGAGCAGTGCAAACTGTGCCTGAAACTTGGCTACAGGCTGTGATGAGTCAGGGAACATGGTCCTCTGGAGGGATGGCCGAATCCATGGCAGAAGGGGAGAAGATGCAGGTAAGAACTTCAGTGTGAGTTCTGAAAGCCTTGATCTTTCCCATCACAAGCCTGCAGGAGATGACGCTCAACCCCAGAGCGCTGCTGCTGGTGCTCATGGTGAGTTTGGCAGCCCTCACATTGGAATCGGGCACATGCAGTGCTGCTGTTGGGATGTGCCTTTACCTCTCTTGGGTCTTCTCCTTGCCCTTCTCTTGGTGGTGAGGCACTGTGCAGCTGCAAGTCCTCTTGGCTCATCCAAGGAGCCCTCCCAGTGTCCATCTCCCTGCACATGGGGCTGGGAAGAATGTGGGCGCAGATCTGGGAAGGTTCCTGTCCCAGCAAAGGGAACGGATGCTGGTGCTGTGCTTGTGCTTCCCTCAGCTGAGACTATGGCTCAGGTAGAAGCGGTCTCCAGCTTCCCATAATTTGGTGTTTCCTAAAATAGTGTTGGTTCTTCAGGAAAGGGAGGTGAAATGTCCAAAGCCCCCAAGACAGCTCCATGTCTGGGCTTCGTTCTGTTCCCAGCCAGCTGTTAGGTTATTTCTGTGTAAAATGTATTTGTGCTGCAGAAAGCATCTGATCCACCTGAGGAAATGAGCTCTGTCAGGAATACTCTCTATCTCAGCCCAGGATACATGTGTGTGTCATGGGGTCATCGCACAGCCCCCATCCCAGGAGCAGGGACAAAGGGACCAGGACGGATGGGATGTGCTGTTTGAGCATCCCATGGCAAGCAGCCTCATTGCCCGGCAGTGGAAGGAGAGGTTGTGAGTGCCCACAGGGTGCCTGCAGCACCCCTGTCACGCCTCATCCTGCCATCCCGACCCTGGCACCTTGTGAACGGGGCAGGATGTGGCCCACCCCCAGCCTGGTGACAGCAGCGGCGGCACGCCAGCCCCCCACCCCAATTATTGTTGGGTGTCGAAAAAGACATTGAAAAGCAAGGAGAAGAGCTGTGAAGAGGGTCATTTTAGTGGCTCTTTCTCTCTTCTTTCCCCCCCCTCCCCGAGGAGGAAGTTAGAAAAGCAGAGCCCTCAAAGCCGCATTGAAAGGGTGACAGAGACGGGATAATGCGTAAGACTGAGGGAAGGAATCTCAGAGCACTCGCCACGGTGTTTTAATGATCTGTTAACAATTACCCCTTTCAGGGGAGAACATATGGTAGATGGTTTGCTTTTTTTTTTTTTAAAAAAAAAGACAAAAAAAGAAAAAAGAAATTACTCCAGAAACTTAAATGATGGTGGAAAATGGTGGGTATTGTGGTGAAGAGCTGGGGGAGGGAGGTGTAGCGCTCGGAGGGAGGGGATGTCAGATGATGAGAGGATGTCAGATAACGTGTCCCTGAGCACGGGGGCCTTGCTGGAGCCAGAGACCCCCCAAAAATGCCGGTACCCTGGAGCTCCTAAGCGTAGCTGGGGCTGGGTGCCTGGAGGAGCCATAGTAGGATTGAAGAAGTGTAGTAATGAAGGAAAATGATTAGGCTGCTGATAAAACTCAGGAAGCTGCTGGGACCCTTCATGACATTGGCTGGAGCATCCCCCTCAGCTCATGCTCAAGACCAGCTTTGTGGGCAGGGCTGGTCCTGAGCTCCCCTCCCTGCAGCTGGGGCTGGCAGAGCCACCCAGATGGCTCCAAGGCTCTGGCTGCACACAGGCAGTGAGTGCTTGGAGGTTTCCCTGCTGTTACCTGCCTTGGGATCGTTACCTTTCTCCCACTGAAACCTTTTGGCATGAGTTTAGATTGTGGTTCACCAAAATCACATGTACAGGTTGATGATAACTTGTGTTCCAGAGCTGGGCTGCAGCTAAAATTCTGGGTCACAACTGCAGTGTTTTGTATGAAAATACATGGATATCTTTTTTTTTTTTTTTTTTTTTTTTTTGCAAATACATAATTTCTTGTTGAGATACAGAAGTCAGGCTGGCTGCTCACCTTTGCAGGGGTCCTGGCATGGGCTGGCAGGAGGGGCTGTGCTGTTTGTGGGCTTCCCAGGTTCATTATACACCTGGACTCAAGGAAGAAAATGGTCCTGTATGGATATAAACTTGTCTTCTCCTCACCACTGCAGCAGTGCAGGGCAGGAGAAAGCTCCAATTCAACGGTGAGGAATTGGGCAGATTAAGCCACGTGCTAGATGAAGAGCTGGGAGAGGGTTTGTGCAGATAGGCAGGGACAGCTGGAGAAAGCTGGGATGAGGAACCAAGGCTGCCTAGAAGGGACACCAGTGCAAGGTGTGCCAGGAGAGGGGCACAAAAATGTGAGGAGGGGAGCGAGGGGATGGCAAGACTGGGACAGAGGAAGGGATGATGCTTCCTGAGGCTGAAAGAAGGGAGGAGATGGGAAGAGAGCAGGCTGGCACAGGACTGGTCAGAGAGGGGATGGAGTGTTGCTGGGATTGGTGTGGGGGCTGCAACCACATTCAACCCTGTGGGACGGTCAGCACAGCACTGTAGCTTGCCAGGTGTGGATTGCACAGCTGAGAATGGACACGGGAGGATCATAAACTGGCTACCGGCAAGTACATGGGGCCAGCGGGCAAAATACCCACCCCACAGCTTTGAGTCACATCCCTCCTGGCAGCAGTGGTTTGGCTTGAGCCGTGACCCCTGCACCACGCTGGGCACATCTCCCAGTGGTGGCAGTGACCTGGCACCAACTTCAACTGGCAAAGAAAGGGTCTAAGCCCCCCCATCTTGCTCTGTCTCATGTTGAAGGCTTCAATGAAGCTCTGGAGAAGGGTTAGTTTTGTGTGAGTCCATCAGGGCATCTCTGCCTTTTTTTCCAGACCAGATGGGGGGATTTCCTTCCAAACCCCTGGCTTTTAGCAACTTTTTTGTTTCTCAAAAGCCAGCTTTCTGGTGTATTCTGCTATGTTTGAAGTCTGACTGGTGGAGCCTCTAAATCAGAAAGAAAAGCATATCTTTAATTATTTTTGGAGGTCAGGAAGCACCATCTGTCTGTTTGATGAGCAGCTGGGTGTTGACGAGTTTCAGAGAACGCCAATACGACCAGTGCTTATAACCTCATCTTGCATCAAAACGCCAGAAGTTAGATTTTTATCCTTATGGGAATGAAGCGCTGATCAGGAAGGTGGCAGCCTGAGCTCAGCATATCCATGGTCTGTAACTATTCATTCGTGGCTGAAGGAGGGTTGGTGCAAATGAATACTGAAGCCTCAAGTCTGTGTTGTCCAACTGGTAAGTGAAGACAACCACTGCCAGCTGGTGAAGTCTGAGTGCTGGGGAAATCCTGTCATGAAAACTACCTCCTGTTCAACTGTAGACTATGGAGACAGTAAATGTCTGATTACAGTTCTTCTTTGAGATTTCCATGCAGGCAGATACACAGCTACGGGCTTGCTTTGGGCCTCTGGGCCTGCTGATGGGCCTCTGGGCTTGAATGCATGTGTTTCATTCAGCCATCAGAGGAATGTAGTGGTGGTGGTGGATTCGGCCAGATCTCACCAGAAACTTGGTGTAAAGATTAAAGCACTTGGAAAACCTAAGGGAGGGAGATGTGTAACCCGTCCTATCTGCCCAGGCTGTCATCAGGGCAGAAGAGAAACCCTTTTTTCTGGCAGCAGAGACATGCTGGGGCAAGGAACTATTGCCATAAATGGGGAGGAGAGCAAGCCTGGCAGAGCTGGGAATGATGGGAAGAGACTGGCTCCCAGAGAAGTGAGGACTGTCTTTCTCTGCCTGGGCAGGTGCTTGGAGGGTTGAGTAAATACTTTAATGTACAGGTTTCACAGCACCCACCTGTTGGCATCACAGCCCAGTATCCAACTGACCCTTTTCTACTTATCATTTGTTCCCTGCCTTTCCTCTCCATGGTATTCCTGTTCCTTTCTTCTCTCCTATCCAGAGGTAACCCAGGTTTTTGCATTGCTAAATATTGTTGATTCTGACACAAGATGTCTCAGTGTCAGAACAACTGTCTGCTCTTGCAGCCTTATGAAGCCATTTCCTGTCAGGTTGTTTTAAGGACACATAAGCATTGGAGAGAGGTTTATTGTAGAGTGGGATTGCACACTGAAAACTCTTGGGCTTTCTATCAGGGCTTCTGCTCCTCCGGTGCAGTGACAGCATCCCTGACCCCAGGGCTTATTTCTCCTTGCACAGAATCATAGAATGGTTTGGACTGGATTGAAATGCTAAAGATCATCTAGTTCCAACCTCCCCTGCCATGGACAGAGATGCCACTCGCTCAGCCAGGTTGCTCACAGCCCCATCCAACCTGGCTTTGAACACTTCCAGGGATGGGACAGCCACAGCTTCTCTGAGCAACCTGTGCCAGGGCCTCCCCACCCTCACAGGGAAGAATTCCTTCCCAGTATCCCATCTAACCCTGCCCTCTGTCAGTGTGAACCCATTCCCTCTTGTCATGTCATTCCACGCCCTTCTCACAAGTCCCTCTCCAGCTCTCTTGGAGCCCCTTAAGGCACTGGAAGGTTCCCCAAAGCCTCCTCTTGTCCAGGCTGAACAACCCCAGCTCTCTCAGCCTGTCTCCATAGCAGAGGTGCTCCAGCCTTTGGAGCATCATCGTGGCCCCAAAGAACATTTTGATGCACGATGAGGTTGCAAGTGCTGAGGACTTGTCCCACTGGCTTGATCTGGAACTTCTCACCCCTCAGCTGCCCATCGAAGGGACAGACGGTGCTCAGTTGTGCACAGCTCAGCGCTCACTATGTAAGGGATGACTTCCCGAGGAGGCTCTTTGCGCCTCTGCGGGCACCCCTGGCCCCCGCCCGTGGCCGCCTCCCTCCCCGGGGCCGCGCTCTGTCGTGCGCACCGTCGGGCGGCTCCCGGGGACGCTCCAGCCGCCGCTTGTCAGGGCTCCCCTTCCCTCTCCTGCTTGGTTTGGTGCTTTATATATTTTTGCGCCCCTTCTCCTCTCGCTCTTGTAGGAAGAGGCGGGGGCGGGGGGGTGGAGAAGGGAGAAATATTGTTTGAATTCACAAAGGGGGGCATCTGGTGCACCTTGCGCCTGGCATCTGTGCTCCTTGTGTCCCGAGCAGCGCGCTCGCACCGGGGCGAGGGGCAGGAGGGGCCGGCGTGCATCTGTTGGGCGCCACAATAAAGTCACAAAACAGCGGCGCGGGCCCGGCCCCGCTGCGCTGCCCTCTCAGAGGGGGACGCGGGGCTGCGGCTCCCAGGTATTATGCGCCGGGTAGGTAGGGCCGGGGCAGCAGCTGCTCCACCGACCCGCCCGACATATGGCACCGCAAATCACGGTACCTCCTGAGAAGCCCCGGCCGGGGGCAGCGGGGGACGGACGGGGCGGCCCCGGGGCAGGTGCCTCCACCGTGCGCCCGCCGCTGCCTCCGCCGCATCACCGGCCCCGCGGGCGCGCACCGCTGGCCCCGGGTGGGTGGAGAGCGCGGAGCGGCCGGCGGCCCCCCGACCCTACAGTCACCTCTAGGATCGGAAGCGGGCCCAGCCTTATCTACCCTCCCCTCTCCAGAGCAAACAGCCCCCGGCGGGCGGGCGGGAGGGCTGCGGCCGAGCCCCGGCTCGCCAAACGTCCCCGACGCCTGGCAGGCGAGGGATGCGCCGGGGCCGCTCTGGTTACCATATGTTTTCAATAAAATAAGACAAATAGGGCCGGGAGATAGGGATTGCAGTAAACCTGTTATAAAGCAGCATAAACCAGGCCAATGTAAACGGCAGCAGGGCCCCTCCTGGAAGGGCCGTTGGGTGCCAGCTCTGCGCCGGGCGGCCCGGCCAGGTGTGAGCGGGAGCCCGCCGCGGTGCCCCCGCAGGTTTTTATCACGTTCGTGGCATTATGGTGCTTGTTATGCTAACTATGAGTAAACATCCCCGATCGGGCTTTGTGGCGACGGGAGGGAGTTATCGGAAAGTGGCGGTGGGAAGGTGATTTAACAATAAAGTTGTCTTGTTTGCCAGCAGGTGATGTCTGCCCCCAGCCCCATGATTAATGCTTCCCAAAGCACTCCACTTTACAATCTCTTGTAATTATTTATTAAACGAAATCTATTTATTATTATTTTAGCAAACAGCGGTACCAGGTGGGGCTTTCTTTTCCTCTTCAGCTTTTGTTTGAAGGACGTTTGAAGTGGGTAGTCTGAGGCTTGGAAACTCGCTCGCCAGATTTTTTTGTCATCCAATTGCATAGGCACAAAAAAACCCCCCCAACCCCTCCGGGCCCTTCCTATTCATCCTCCGCTGCCCTCCGAGCAGCCCCTCGAGAAGGGGCGCCCGGCCCCCCTCGGCACCACTCCCCCGCCCTCCCAGCGGGGCTGCTCGCCGCCGCACCGCGCTCCTGGAAAGGCAGCGCGCACAGCCCCGCACCGCCTCGCACCGCGCCGGCCAAGGCCACCCCGCGGGGCCAAGTACTGGCCCGGGCTGGGGAAGCTGTCCTCCGCCCCGCCGAGGCCCAATGGGGCCGCTCCGGCCACTCCCGGCCCCAGGATCCCCGGCCGGGATCCGCCGCACCGCTTTGGTGAAGGAGCGGGGGGACTCCCGCCCTGGCGGGGCTGCGCCCTCCCGGCGGCCCTGCCCGCACCCCCGGGAGCGCCGTGCCGTGCAGGGGGAGCCCGGCCCCACTGCTCCCGGCCCCTCGCCCTCCTCCGGGAAAAGGTGCCCCGGGCCCGGGCCGCTCTCCACCGCCGGCCTCAGCCGGTGCGCAAAAGTCCCCGGCACGTTTGCGCACCGAGCCCCGTGGCCAGCGCGGCTCCCCCCGAGCCCGGCGCGAGGCCGGCGGCGCGGGGGGGGCCCTCAGGCCTCGGGAGAGCCCTTCCTCTACGGGACCCAGCCCCCGTTTCCCCTGGGGGAGCAAAGTCACGACGCGGGTGGGGGCTGGAGAACGGCGTCCCGTCCCCTCCGGTGCCGGCGCTCGCGGCCCACAGGGCAGCGCTCGCAGCTCTGCCGGTCGATGCGCGAGGGGCGCGGGGATGTTCCCGGCGCTGCAGGGGCGAGGAGAGGTGTGACGGGAGGCGGCGAGGTCCACTCGCTCCCCTAAGGGGTCGGAGGGGGTGTCTCGGGAGCGCGTCGCGGGCCCAGAGCCGCGGGAAGTGGTTGTGGCTGTGCTGAGGGGAGCCGAGCCGGAACGGGGCCAGGGGGGCCCTCATGGCCGGCACCGCGGGGACCCCGCCTGGCCCGGCTGTGCGTCCCTGGCCACCCCGGGGCCCGGCGCTGCCCTGCGGCAGTGTTGGGTGCTGGGCTGCGCCCTATCACCGCCGGGGCCCTGTACCTCGCCCCGATCCCCACCACATCCCTGCGGAACCCGGACCGTGCGGCCGCCCCTCTGCGCGGGGTCGGCGGCTCGGCCCGGGGGAGGTCTGGGGGGCGGGGGCCGGCCCGGAGGAGAGGGGGCGGGCAGGGGCGGGGGGTCCCGGCGCGGCGCTACGCGGCGTGGGAGCCGGCGGGGTCTCGCGTGGCGGGGCCGGACCGGCGGGCGGTGCCGAGCCCGGCACGCTCCCGTCGAGCTGATAAGATAAAAGCGTGCCAAGGGGTGGATGCGGGCGGGGGGGCGCACACGCCGCCCGGCCGGGAAATCCCCATTGTCTGCTGGCCCTATATATAGGGGCTTAACGGCAGTCGTGTGCCGGCGGCGCAACCTCTCCTGCCCGCACTCGAGGGACCGCGGGAAGGGGGGAGCGGCGCAGGGCGCGCAGCCAGAGCCACTCTTCTGGCCCCGCAGCCTCGGCCGAGCTCAGCAGGCACAGCCGCGGGGGATAGGGCTCTCCCGGGCCGGCCAGCGCAGGTTTGGCTTCGCAGGATGGCCCCGCAGAGCGACCGCTCGCCGGACGAAGGGCAGCCGTATTTCGGCGGCGCCGAGGACCCCTCCCCGGCGGCCAGTGGGGGTTCCGCGGGCAGCCGGGACGCCTCGCCGGCCCGCACCGCCCTGGCCCCGCGGGAGGCGGCCGCCCGCAGGAAGGGGAAGGCGCGGCGGGGCCGCGGCAAGGCGCGGAACGAGGGGCTACTCAGCAAGCAGAAGAGGAGCCGGCGCATGAAGGCCAACGACCGGGAGAGGAACCGCATGCACCACCTCAACTCCGCCCTGGACGCGCTCCGCAGCGTCCTGCCCACCTTCCCCGACGACGCCAAACTCACCAAGATCGAGACGCTCCGCTTCGCCCACAACTACATTTGGGCGCTCACGCAGAGCCTCCGTCTGGCCGAGCAGAGCCTGCCCGAGCCCACCCCGCCGCCGCCACCCCCCGTCACCGCTTCCCCCGGGCCCTGGGACTCGCCCTGCCCCGCCGCGCCGCCGCCCGCCGCCCTGCGCCGCGGCCCCGTCGCCTTCCCTGCCTTCCTGTGAGCCCCCCGCCCGGCCGCTGTCCCCCTGCTTGTGGCCTTCAAAGGGCCGGCGGGGCGGGGGCTCCCCGCGCTGCGCGCCGGGGGGCGGCGGTGGCCCCGCTTCCCCCCGCCCCGTCCCGTCCCGCTCGGCTGAAAAGCGCAGCGGGAGCGGGCGGACAAAAACAAATCACGGTTTTGTACTCGTTAACGGTAAATTATATTAATTTGTCGCTATCGGTATTTATTGATTATATTTCGTGACAAATATGTATTTTGTATATAAGAGTATTTTTAGCAGCGGTGGTCCAGCTGTCTGTAGCCGCGGCTGTATTTTGGGTTTTCTGAAGAAGAAGAAGAAGAGGAAAAATAAAGCGTGTCGCGGTCAGACCTGTGCAACGCCGTGTTTTTTCCACCGAGGGCTCTCCGGGGATTTCCCAATCGAGCGCAGCCCGCGCCAGAGAGGGCAGGGCCGGCCCTGCGGGGGCTTCCTCGGGGCACCGGGCGGTGTGCCCGGAGCAGCGGTGATGGAGAGCGGCGCGGCGGGGCCCTGTGTGCCTCTGTACGCTCCGGCGTGTGCCCGTCGGGGCCCAGCGCGGATTTAAACCCGGCCTCTCTCTGCAGGTGCCCTTTCCCACAGGGCTGCGGCCGGTCCTGTCCCTCCAGGTGAGGTGTGCCCGGCTGCGGGGCTGTTTGGAGCACGTCCCCGGGTACAGAGCTCCAGTGCCTGGAGCGGTGCGGGTGCCCGGGGCAGCGTCTTCACAGGCCGACCCCATCCTGCCGGGGGGTGAGTTTAGCCAGGGCAGGCGCGGGATCGGGGGCAGCCGACGGAACCTGCAGCCCTGAGAGGGGGGCTGGAGCGGGGAGGCGGGGGCTGCGTCAGGCCTCTTAAAAGCTCAGGAGGTGGGAAAGGCACTACCTCCCACGGTACGGCGAGAAGAGAAGCCGCATGAATCCCCCGAGCCCTTCCCGGCCCTCTCCTGCCGGGACTCAATTTGTAGCTGGTAGATTTACGGCCGGGCCGCCTCCCCTCTCTGCGCTGCCCCGGCGGGGCGGCCGCCGCTAGACAAAGCGGCCCGCGAGGCCAAAAGCCCATTGTGATGCTAATTGTTCTCCGCTGAGCCCGTTTGCCCGCGGCAAAGAGACGCTATTGAGGCAATTTGTAGAACAAAAGAAATTTGGTTACTGGAAACAACGACGCACGCACAAACAGCCCCCCCCCCCAACAACAACAACCGCCCCCTCCCATACCGCAATAAAAGAGGTGAGAGTGAAACCTGACCGGGTCCGGCATCCCGGGGGTCTTGTCCCGCCGCTCCTCCACCTCCCGCCCCGCCGATGGGGCGGCAATCGCGGGGCGCCCCCTCCTTCCCCCCTTCCCCTTCCTCCGCGCTCTCCCCCTCCCCGAGAGTCGGGCTGGAGTGGGGGAGACCCCCCGGCGCGGGGAGGGCTGGGTGGTGGTGGGTGCACAGAGCGATGCGCGGAGCGGTCCCGGCGCCCCGTCCCGCACCGGGCTCTGGCCATGGTGCTGAAGGCGGCGGCGGGCACGGGCCGGGCCGGGGGCGCGGCGCTGTGCTCCCCTCGACGGGGCTCGACCTTCGCGGTCTGCCCTTCCCGGCACGGCGTGATGGGGAGCCCCTCTCGGTGCCTCTCCCCTGGGAGCTGCTGGAGTCAGCCTGGGGGCAGGCCGGCGGTGGGGTGCTGCGCATTGGGGTGGGCTCTGGGGGACATCGCCCAGTCCTGCGGCAAAAGGCATGGCCCTAATGCTAACAGGACACTTTGCAGCTCAGAAAACACATGGAGCTTGGTGCATTTTGGAGAAGCAGTGACCTGTACTTGTGCACTTGATCCAGCCTCGGTCAACAAACTGTCCCACGGGGAGGAGCTGCAGGTGCCTCACGCAGCCGGGAGAAGGGAGCAAGGGTAGCCAGTGCTGACAAGCAAGGTGAGCAGATCTCACTTTCTACTTCAGCTTTTTGGAGATCTGCTCTTTCTGCTGCCTCCTGGGACCCGTCCATCCATGCAGAGTCCCCTTGCTTTGCCTATTCACCGCTTTGAGAAGCTGTGCCCACTTTGCTGGAGAAGAGAAGCTGTGCCCACTTTGCTGGAGAAACATAGGCCATGGGGCAAGGTTGAGGACTAAGAAAAGGCTGTGTATGCCTATCTCTGTGTGTACTGTTATAGTCCTGAACGTGATCTATCTGTGTCGTAGATCAGATAGGCAGAATGAAAGACCTAATAGTATTCCTCCCCCTTCCCCCATTTCTGGCTGAATTGTGTATTGTTTTCGTACTCTAACAGTCTGCAAAGTGCCCCAAGGTCTCTGTGTGTGGCCACAGGCGAAACACCGTCATTATTTGGGTGATAAAATCATTTAATGTTTTCCCTGCTAGTCCAGTTCCCCTCTGATATCTCCCTGCAGGAGGTATCATATTGCCCTCTCTATCTGCATATGCCGTGGGACCGAAGTGGATCACAACACATTCACTTACCTGCAAAAGTCGCATTTCTGCAAAAAATTGCAAAAGATAGCTCAGGGTCGGTATGGGCAAGAAAAGGAGCAAGAAGAGCACGAGGGCTCAGTGAAGAGCAAGTATTACAGAACTCCACAAAGATGTCTATACAGCTGATTTTCAGAAAGTGGTCACTTTAGTGGGGTTTACTGCATTGCTGATTCTTTTCTCTGGACACTTAGGATGCTTCTGGTCTTCCAGCCGTAGGGCTGTATGTTGGGGGTGGATGGGGGGGGGGGCAGGCAGATTTACTACCTCTAGAGAACTAGTGACTTCTTTAGGGGCTTGAATGCACTTTTTTTTTCTTTGCCTCCACATTATTAGGTTAATCATTGCTTGAACTGGTTGCTATGGTTTTGGCAAACCCATGGAAACTTGATAATGAAGACTGAAAGACTCCTTTTCCATTTATCTTTTCTCTATGTTTAGTGCATGATGGTCTCATTTCTCTTGACGGGGCTGTCCCAGCGCCAGTGCCTGGCTTTTATAACCACGGCTGCTGTAATGGCCTCTGGACTTTTTGATGTGGAAGAAACAGGTGGCTGCTGGACCTCGACCGTTTCGGAGACACAGGCTTGTGCCCTCACATACTTGCAGGCAACAGGTTGAAAACCAACTTAGCCTGGGCCCTGGCAGGTTTGGTTGCTGAAATCCCACGCCAGGTGAACTCAATTTTTATTTTTGCAGCCACGGGAAACCCTTTTTACTACAAGCTGATGTCTTCATGCCTCCAATATTCAGTTTTAGGTCTCTGTTTAGAGAAAAAGATGGTCTAAACATCGGTTGGACTTGATGATCTTAAAGGTCTTTTCCAACCTTAACAATTCTACAATTCTATGATTTTTTTTTCAGTATGTAATAGAATCATTTATTGCAGAAATAAGGAGACTTTATATACCTGTCTCCCTCTGGACCTTTTCTCTCCTCCATGGCTGCACTTTACTGCTGAACTCCATCTCTAGGGATATTCAGCAAACTCTGGCCAAGGAGTCTCCTGCAACTTCCTCACCAATGCTTTGTTCTGCTCAAGGTTAAAATGGGGGATCGAGGATAAAAAACAGTTGAAAATAGACGCTGTAAATTATTTGTGTGGCTCAGAGAGGCCAGGCTCATTGTCAGGGCCAGGAAAGGGGAAACACCCAGGTCCTTTCCTCAGAGACAGACTCATCCCCCTCCTCCTTGCTCCTGGCTGGCTCCCTTGTGTCTAAAGGCTGGCAAGAAAATGAGGGTGATTCCCATAATCCCAGGGCAATTCCTTTGACCTCAGGCCTCCACTCTGTGCTCTAAATACAGCTTTAAGTGAGTTGCTTTCTGCCCTCTCACATTGTCTGCCTCTGACATTGCAGTCAGGTTTCCCCGAGGAGGAGGCTGCAAACCACTGCCTGTCCACTCCATGCCACTGGGAATCAGAGGGGGCTCCTCCAAGCAGAGCAGACTCTCTCGCCTCTTCCAAAGGGCATCAGGGCACCCCAGTGTCCCCCAGCAGTGCTCCTGTGCTGCACCATGGCAGGATGCCTGGCTGTGGCTGCACTGACTGCATGTTTCTGTGTAGCCGTGCTTGCCGGCAGAGAAAAGGCGAAGAATTGGGATTCTTTCACATGATCAGCCTTCAAAAGTCTGCCTTTCCCCCCCTCCTCCCAGCTATAATGACAATCCAAAGAGTTCCTGATAGGGTTTTAAAAGATGCTTATTCATTCACCGTCCACCAAGCATGAAAATCCAGCTCATTTGTTCATTTGTTGCCATTCTTCGCCCAAACGACCCCACAGGGGCTGAAGCCTGTTGCCGAAAACTTGTCACTCACACTTTTAACTTCTTTTTGTTGTACTTCTCTTTATTTCATTCTTCTGGGTCCCCACCTCCGCCACCACTCCACCCTCTCCTCCGGTCACAAAGGCAAGTCTGGGAAGCTCTTTAAAGCTGCAGTGCCCTCTTTTAAAAATCAATACAAAAAAAAAAAAAGCAGTGGCTGAAAGGAGATCCCAAGTTTGTGTAAGGAAGGGGGAAACTCCATTGCATCTGCACTGCCTAGATGGGGAGGGCAGGAGGGGGTATGGCACTGTGTCCCAGCACCCCCAAGCCACCTTCAAGCCTTGCCCACGGTTCATGTGGTGCCTTCACCAAGAGAGCTGGGCCTTTTTCTGTCAGAGGAAACATAACCTGAGGGTTTAAGGGGCTTTTAAGGAGAGGGCAAAAGCATCAACCAAGCAGTGAGCTCCCTGAGGAGCAGCCACTGGCATGTCCCACAGTGTCCTCTCCTCTGTTCAGAGGCTTTTCAGCACAGGGCTGATGGGACAGCACTGCTTTCTAATGAGACCAACCCACTGCACATTGCCCTTTTGGAGCTGTGGACTTCACAGTGCAGAGGAAAAGTGCAGAAATCAACGTGCATTTCTATTTGGAACTGGGTTGGACTGTGCTAACTAACCTCTGAGCAGGTCCTATCTGCTTGTGAATCCAAGTCCTTGGCTGGCAAGTTAGACTCTTCCCAGCTTTGACCGTTTAGTGATGTTATTCCTTCCCGGAGGAGGAGGAGGTGCATGATAACACCCCCAGCACCTTTCTTCATTCCTGGACACACAGTGTGCTTGGGTGGGTTTTATGGCAAAAGCTCAGTGTTTCCTTTGCTTAGGTTGCCCTGCCTCCCTGGTTATTCTCTCACCTGCAGGGGTGTGAACTTTTCTGCTGGGAGCTTTCTGGCCCCTCTAAGCTCCATGCACCTCCAGAGTGGAGTTTGTTGGGGCACAGGCAAGAGCAGGGTGCTGGGGGTGAGGCATTTGGAACCACCTCAGTGACCCCTTAATCGTGGGGCTCCCGGTCAAAACATGGGGCTTCCCTCCCTGAGGGGCACACAGAGGTTTTGTGCTTAATGGCCCCCACAGATGTTTCTGACCGCATTTAACCCTTGCAGTCAGGAGTTGTGCAGCTGCAGCCATGAAGAATTGCTGCCTTTTGTTTTCATTTAAACCAGAGCTATGACGCTTTACTTCATTTTCCTGGGGCCTCAGATGTGATCTTGCCTGGACTTTGTGCAGCTCTGTCTGGAGCTGGCCCTGGCAAGGGGAATCACATCTACATCTTCAGCCTAAAAGCTGTGGGCAGAGTGTGGGTTGCTCACCCAGGGTCAGCTCATTATTTCAGAGAGAAACTGCAGGGAAATTATCTCCTCCTCCCTTCCCACCCTGTGTTTGCAAGTGGAGCTCGTTTTCTCTCTTCCTCAAGGCACCACATCCCCAGTCTTCAGTATTCAAATTTCAGTGGAAAAAGTTGCCACGAGTATGCCCAGGTATAAAGGCACCTGTCCTGCCCACAGTCCCCTTGCCAGGGCAGGGGTGATGGCAGGAGCTGAAGGGAAAAAGAAAAGCTCTCTCTCTGTCACCTCCCAGGTACCAATCCATCATCCCCACATGCTGGGCACCAGGGCCCAAGCCCTCCCGCTCCCTCCCTAGGCAGGCTGTTTCAGGCACCGAGACCTCATGCCTGTGGGACAGGGGGAAGATTAATGGGGCAGGTGCTGGTGCCCAGAGCTGGCTCTTGCCCTGATAAGGTGGGAGCTGAGATAGCGCTGGGTCAATACTCAGCGGTGGCCACCTGGAGCTGTGGCTGGAGCACCTGAGGGGCTCCAGGGAGGAGAGGGCACAGGGGGTCCTTCCCTCCACGCAGCCCAGCTGTGTCCTGTGGGAGATGCAGCTGCTGTACTCCACCACAGCTCCTTGTGCTGTGCTGGTGGAGAGCCCCTGCTCCCGGCCGGACCCCCGGCCTCCCCCAGCCATCTGTTCCCCCTGCCCTCTCCCACCCATCAGCTTTCTCCACACAGCCCAGCTCCTGGGGCAAAGCCAAGGTTCCAGCCTCCCCCACCGTTAATAATTCCTGAGGGAGTGCGACATTCCCATTTATCACCCTTCCTTTAAACCCCAGCTGTTATTTATGTGCCTGCCCCCCTTGCCTTTCCCAGTGCGCTGCTATGCCCTTGCCACAGCCCGTGATGCCCCAATATCCCTGCATTTTGGCAGGAGGGGGTTTTGCATGTGCGTGAGTGCCACCATAATTCCCCCCACCCCCACTTTAGGCACCAGAGCTTGGAGATAAATGGTACTTCTGGCTGCACACATTAAAACCGTGAAAAGGCACCTGTTGCTGGAAAAACCGCAACCCAGAGTTATCCAAAACCTTTTGTGGTTTGAAAAAGCTGCTCTGGTAATGAACCCTGATGTGGTTCATTCCTTACCTGCTCCTGGAACTTGGTTTTCTTGAACATTTGGTGGTGGGTGGGTGCCACGGGAGGAGTCTGCCAAATTTTATTACTACTTTCTTTGAGAGGCAGCGTGCTCCTGGCTGCAGGTTACTTACCCCTGCTCTCAGACTCTGTATGTGGGAAATGCCCCTGCCCTGCCCTGTCCTGTTCAGCTCACATTGGGGCACTTTAGCTTTATTTCAGTGACCTGGGAGACTTATGGATGGGACCCTGGGGGTGCAAACAGCAACTCTATAACTAAATTTTTTGGGTGCACTTGGCATCCTGCAGTGTGGCCTCTGCAATACCAGAAGAGGAATCTTTTGGACGGTTTTCTTGTTTTCCCATGGTCTGTCCCTGCTCTCCTGTGGGATGCTGTGCTGTCCTGGCTGCCCCGCGCCGGGCTGCGCGGCCGATTAGGGACCCCCTTTGTTACCTAATTGGATTTTTCTCCCCTTGTTAGCCTGCAATGAAAATGTCACGGGTTGCAGGGAGGTGCCCATTCATCTCCAATTAAACTCGGTCGCCTCTCGGCCGAGCCGCGTCGCTATTCACCCCACAGCAGGCAGCTGCCGCTCACTGGGGGATGCAATGGGGGGTCCTGCGCCCGCAGCCGCCCCGTGCTGCCGGGGGAAGGGAAAGATGCCCGTACTTGGCCAGACACGTGAAAGACTGAGGTCTGGGCAGCCCCGGGTTCTCTCTCCAGATGGTCCCCGTGGCTTGCTGGGGGATTTGCGGGCCGTGCATGGCGGCGCGTTACCAGGAGGTGGTGCTGGGATCCTGCGCCCTTGGCCTTGGCCGGACATGGGCCAGGATGCCGGGCTTTGGGCGTGCTGCCTTTTCCAGGGAGCCATCGGTTGTAGGGGGCTGCAAGGGGAGAGAGGAGGCGATGCTGGGTCATAGCTGGAGAGAAAGGAACCCTCCACCACGTTCCAATGGAATAGCATGGTTCAGACCGGGAAGGACCCTTCCCCGGGAGCAACATGCCAGGGAAGTCGCAGAGAAGGACATACCACAATTTCTGCCTAGACAGCAGTATTTTGGGGAGGTTTTCGGTCCCGTGCTGCTCTGAGATTGCCTAAGCTTGCTCATGAACCCCCAAACCCCACTATAGCCCGGCGGAGGGACCCCAGGCAACGATGCTGCAGCCAGCAAGTGTTAGAAACAGTTTCTTAGCTGAGCACTGAGAAGTTTCTTGCACTCCGGGCTGTGGCAGGGTGTTTCATAAATGGCAATTAAAGAGCTGTCAGCCCCTAAATGCAGCCGCAGAGGGATATCCTGTCTGGAAAAGCAGATCTCAGGTCAGGTTGTCTTGGCCACAAGGTGCCGGGAGCAAGAAAAGAGATGTAGAGGTGATGGGAAATGGGCTCTGCCGTGGGGTGGGCTCAAGCCGAGCCCTCAGGCCGGCCAGGATTGAGCTCAGCTACGTAGGTGCTACATAGTTGACTCCTGTATGTGATGTTACCTAAGAAAGAGCAGGGTTTTTTTGAATGCACCATATGCCTGGAGAAGGTGAAATTATTTGCAGCAAACAATGGTGTTGATAACTTTTTTCCGTTCCTCGCTTTCCTGCGAGTAAACATCTATTCTTACTTTTATAAAAGCCTCCAGCAGCCAGGATTGTTTCTGTCCTGACTGGATGCCTCCCAGCCGGGGAAAGAGCTTTCCTGTTGCCTGCCCGAATTCCTCCGCAGTGATCTGCTAAAGCCCAGGGCGCCTTTGCCTTTCCCTGAACTACACTTGCACCCGAAAACCTCCCTGACCTAAACTTAGCAAAAAGCAGATGAAAGAGCTCTGGGGCTCCCCAGGGAGAATTAATGATCTGCAAACAGATGGATACTCACAAAATGGCTTTTTTCCCTTGCTCTCCTCCCCTGTCTGCTGCTGACATATATATTTGGAGAGATGCTTGGAAAAATGTGCCCCTGGGTGTAGGATCCCCAAGAGAGCTTTGGGAGTTTGCAGGGGTTCACTAGCTCTGCAAGCAGGCGATGGACAGGGGGGTGGAGGAGAAGGGGTCCATGGGAGCATTGGGAAGGGAAGACTACTAATTTCCTTACTCAAATGGCTTTTGCCAGTGCTGCCTTGGAACTGGGATCCTCAAAATCCACCCTGTGGGAAAGAAAAGCCAAGCAATGCAGGTGAGCTCCCTGCTGCCTTGGCTCACCACATGATTCCGTCACTGGCCGAGCTGCGAAACCAGGCCTCCTGCTCTGAGATATTTTTATTGCTTGGGAACCAGGCTGAGGAAAGGTGTGGCTTGTTTTTATTTTTTCCCCCCTTCCCTATCTTTATTTGGCCGAATCCAGGAAAATGCAGGGGATGGCTTACATTTCGGAACAGCACAACGGGCTCTGCTCTGCAGACAGCTCTCTACCATTCACAGGGCCACAGAGATGCTGCTAATCCTCGCCTTTCCCTCAAATTGTCATTTTTCACACCCCTTGTGTGAGAAATGCATGCATCAGGTTCCCTGGACCAGAAGGTGGGGGAACCCTGGGGAGCCCTGGCGGAGGCTGCGCTTCCCAACTCCCGCAGGAAGGAGCCGCCTAAACACAGGCTGGTGCGTCACAGCCAGCGGTTTCTTGGCACATGCTGGGGAACCCCAAATCTGCTACAGGACAATACATCAAGAGGGTGAAGGGAAACAATAATATCTCAGGAAGCAGCCCAGGATACTGCAGGGAAGAAGCCTGATTTAGAACATTTCCTGGCCTGAAGGTCCATGCCATGGCGTGGCTATGGCTGTTCTGTCAGGACCCATCGCTGGAGGGACAGAATGAGACAGTTTGCAGCTCCCTTCATGCTCCCTTAAGCTACTTATTTAGCTTTACTTTAAGCCAGTTATGTATTACTTTGGCAAGTTGCTCAGTTTTTGCCTTTGCACTGTTCCCAAGCAGGCTGGCCCAGGCAGAAATGAATGTGTGGGGAAACCTGGGGGAAGTGTCTGAGGGGGGAAGAATACACATTGCTTCTAGCACAGGCAAAATATGCCTCCCATGGCCTGAGCTTGTCCTGTGTGACGTTTGCCACCTCTCTTTCTACCCTTCCTGGCTTTGACGTGGGTTTTGCCATGGGAGGGCAGCGTGTCTGTCCCCTCTGCCGCCGGCTCTGCTCCTGCTCGCTGCTCTTCGCCAACTCCTCTCTTGCTGTTGCACCCAAACCGCTGGCTCAGGTAGGGCCACGGCAGTGACCCAGCCTTGCTGCAGAGGGAGGGATTTGCAGAAAGCAAATTAAAAATCCAAGCAGCTGGGAGGGGAAGGGGCTGCTGTACTTTTCACCTTGGAGAGGTCAGCCCTGTAAAAACACAGACGGGGGAACCCTGTGGCTTCTTGATTACTCTTGGTGTAACCCCTCCCAGGATAATCTCACCAGTGGAAACAGAGTTTGGCTAGGCTGGAAGTGGGGTTGGGAAGCAGTGTTTTTGCCATAGGGCATTTTGGAGTAAAGCCTTGCTTTCACCCTCAGAGCCCTGTGCTCCTCCAGGACACCTCTAGGACACCTTGGAGGGGCATCAGCCAGGCAGGGACTGCCCCAGTATTTCTAGAAGCCAGATTGTTTTCCCAATTCTTTTTATGTCTTTATACACACATAAAAAGACTTTTTAAAAATTTAGGTTAAAAAAAGGCTTGGCCATGGGGCTCAGGTCTCTCTGGGGCCAAACCACATGGCCTCCGTCAGAACAATCTGAGATGGGTTCCCACCATGGCAGAGCTCCCAGGCCAGCTGAGCAGGGTTAAAGCCTTTCTGGTTTGGAAAAAAGAATTCGGTAAGATGGGTGTATTTCAGCCATTTATGCACAGTAATGCACTTTTGCTCTAGTATTTGTATTAAAATAGAAGTTAAGAAACCCTTTCTCAACACTTATTACTCTTTATATGGCTTTCATGATTTTATTAACTCCAGTCAGCATTCATAAGTAGTTTTTTCCTTATTTTTCAGCAGAAAAATTTTTTCACCTGGACTAAATGGCTCTGCTCCTTGCTCTGCGGGAGCCTGGGGACTTGTAAAGGCTCTGACGAACCAGCGAGCTGGGTTTTGGGGGCAAGAAACCAAGGGCTCCCCGCTGCATCTCTGCCTTGAGTCTGTGCAGAGGGGCTTCTCTGTGTCCCCAAAAGGCTGAGAAATGCTTATTGGCCAGACAGAGCTTTTCCTGCCACAGTGACATGGCATGGAAGCTCCTTTGCTGTGGCAGGGATGCGCCCGGAGAGGCCTTGCGCATTCCAGTAATTCCCCCCAATTACTTTAATTTCCATCCCCTCCCCTTTTCCGTAACTCTGCTCTGCTGCGTGCAATGATGAAAGGTATTTTAATTCCCAAAGAAAAAACAGACCATGGAAATCAAAGTCTCTTTTTAGAGCTTCTCGGAATCAGAGAGGCTGGGGGCTAATAAAATCCCGAGTTACGAAGTGCGGTGGGGGCTGAAACCCTCCCTCTTGTCCCACAGTGAGGGCGGAACAGGGTCCCATTCATGGAGGAGCCACCTCCTTTGGGAAAGCCGAGAGGGGAGCCTGGTGATATACATGGCACGGTGGGAAGGCAAGGAACAGGCTGGGCTTTGTTGGAGGTGCCGCAACCTGGGCTGGGTGGAGAGGTGCCTTTGGTGACGCCGGGATGTGCCGGACCTGGCTGGGACCGATGGCCCCGCAGAGGTGCCGGGGCTTCCTGCAGCAGGAAGTGCAGCCAGAGCAGCTGCTTTCCCCGCGCTTCAGGACTCGGCTCATACCTGAGTTAAGCTTTATTGGCCTGGCAGGGCAAATAAAGAGACTTTTTGCCCTGAGTCCCTGCCCTAGAGTTGCTGCTACAGCTCAGCCTGCCAGCGAATGCTTGGATGAGTTTGGCCAATGCTTTGGGGATGGGCAAACTCTGTGCGCACTAATCCTGCACTGGATCCAACTGCCCAGAGGGGCTGGGTGCAGGATTAACCGAGGCACAGTGAAACATAATGCAAGGGGTATGTGCAGCACAACGAAGGCAACTCTCTGAGGTTCCCAAGGATGAGCCCCAGCAGGGACAAGACCCCTGGGATAGTAATTAGTTGTGTCAGGTCTTGAGGGCACTAATTGGCATTAATGACCCTGGCAGCCTCACCTGGAGCCTGTCCACACCCATGGGCTGGCTCTATTTAAGCCCAGCCTGGGAGTGTTGTTACCTCCTGCAGCTCGGTGTGGAAGGGTGCAAGTTTGGGGAGAGTGTTGAGCTCCTGCTCCATGGAGATGGGTCACCTGCTATGCTGAAGGGCTGTTTCACAACTCCCTCTGCCTCCTACATCCCAGCTGTTTTGGAGATTAAAGCCCCTTCCTGAGTTGTTGGCATCCACCTGATGGAGAAGCAGCTTTTTGGTAGGAAGAGGCTGGGTGGGGAAAAGTCATCATGGTGTGGGAAGGAGAGGGTTTCATCCAGCAAATGTGTTTTTGGGAATGGTGAGCTGTGCCCGATGTGAGGCCAGTGGTGTGGGGGTGTGAGCAGGTGGGACTGGCTGGATCTTTCTTTTCCCACTCCCAGCTATGCCTGTGCAGGCAAACCTCTGTGGTGAGGACACAAGGTCCAGGCTTGAAGCAGGGTGGCTTCACCTCTGCTGGCCCTGCTCTGCGAGGATATAGTGCAGGGAGGATGGGAAATAACTCTTTTATCCATTCCCTGCCATCCGCATAAATACCCAGGAGAGGTTTCCAAGTTATCCTTCCATTTCCGGTGTGCTCCTCTGGATCTTGCCTTGAGGGCAAGGAGCTGTGCTTTGGAGGCAGGACGTAGAGGTAAACTAAGGTAACATTGTATAAGCTGGGTCAGTGGGATGATTCTGAAGTTGCTAAATTACTGCAGGTTATGATATCCCACTTAATGCGGGAGATTTACAGCACATCAGTTCATATAACTGCCTTTCCAGATCCTTCTCCATCTACCTCTCCTTCCCAAGCAAATCCATTCCCATATATGCACTGCCACACCCCAGGCAGTGCTTATATGGGAATGGATTTGCTTGGAAAAAATGTTCTGTGCACTTGAGAGCCCCAGGGGGTATTTATTTTATTTCAATTTTTAATTTTAGGACATGATATTTTTCTATATTCTGTCTTTGGGTTTTTTTTTTTTGGAAATTTGGCATCAGCCAAGGAACATTGCCTGACCACGCTTTGCAAGGCTGAGTGTGTCTCTCCTGGCACGGGGCTGCTTGCTACAGTGAGGCTGGACAAATCTGTCGAGCAGAAGGTGGTAGAAGAGGAATTAACTTTTAAAACACACACACAGCATGCATGCAAAATATTCCTCTCTAATGCAGCACCTGGGATTTGGGCAAATGACAATAACAGTGGTGGGGCTGTGTGGGATGCACGGCCGGCCTGGCCTGAGGGCAGCAATGGTCCAGCCAACACAGGCAGGGCTGGGGAGCTGCTGGCAGCCATGGAGGAAATGCTGAGAGTTTTTAAACATCGTTATTTTTGCCAATGAATCTGTTTTCCTAATGGTTCTCTCCGCCTGGTTACCCCGTGTCTGATATGTTCCCCTATGGTTGCGCTGGATGTAAGGATTTCATAAGCAAAATGTTAGATTTATGGACTATTTTTTTTTAATTATTGTCCCTCTATGTATTGCATTTAAAAATACACCTTTGGTAGCAAGTGGAGAACCTTTCCTGGCCCAGCAGGGGCTGCTCTGTGATGTGCCCACCACCAGCAAAGCCTATCTGGCAGAGAGGGTTGGGGGCATATTTACCTGTCAACACAAAACTGTACAAACCTCTACCTTGCAGGTGGGCTCAGCCCCTGCCAGACCAGCAGCACCCATTGGGAACTGTAACTTGAATGGCATCGGGGTCTGGTGACAAGGACGGGAATCCAGGAGCTGCTCTTGTGAGGGGCAGGTGCAGAGAAGAAGCACCATATGTTAAACAGCCCAGAGGAAGCTTTCAAGCCTCTGTTGTAAAAATCCCCCATCTTTCTCCCTGTATTTAATGCATCTTTGTACGGACACTAATTCCTCAAGTATCCACGCCAGGGTTGACTTTTAGTATGTTTGTCCAGGCAGGCTGCCAGCGAGCGGTTCCTACAAGGCTCCCGAGCTCTGACATTTGTTAACGCAGCAGTAAATCAGAGCCGCTCTTTGGGCAAGGTTTTTCCTGACAAAACAGCAGAGACGGGAGAAAGAGAGAAGAGAGCACAACAAAATGCAAAGGGCTTATTTATGCCGGAGAAGAGTAACTGTCCTGAACGAAGCAGATGGGGGACAATGAGGGAGAAGTACATCTCTGTTCCCTCCACTCCCCCCTCCTCCCCTATTCATTAGTGGGCTATAACTGAAAGGGGGAAAAGTCTGAGGTACTTCTGGCTGAGGAAGGTGATGAGGGAAGCCAAGCTGGTCAGGTCAGTCATGGAGAAACTTGCTGAGATGTAAAGGTCTTGGGAGGGAAGCATCAGGCTGAGTTGGAGCTTAGGTAATGGTGGGATTATAACCCTCAAATCCCCTGTCCCAAGACACTTTGGTCACTTTTGTCCTTTCCCCCCTGTATTTTGGGGGAGGATGTGTGACGTGGCCCCCTTGGCAGCTGGCTGTGGTTCTGGGTGGAAAGATGGTTTGGGGAGGAAGTAACTCAATGTTATTGAGTGGGGAGATTTCACCTCAAAGCCACTTCTGTGGCAGCATCTCCATCCTAATGTGGGCTGCATTCCACTTCTGGTGCTTCAGCCCTTCCCCTCACACCTACCCCCAGCCCTGCTGCAGCATGAGTATTTATTTATCCCTGCCAGCTTTCTGTCTTCCCTCTTTTCCCCATCTTATTTATGGCTGTTGCCTTTCAGCTCCCGGCCACTGCAGCCTGAACTTGGCCATTATGTGTGGCTCGTTGCAGAGGCCATCAATCTGCAGGGCCAGCACGCAGCCTGATGGACTTCCCTCATCATCATCAATTTTCCCCATCATACTGGTGCATCCCTTTGGATCTGGGGCAGCTGTACATGTGCTCCGGGAGGCCTCTGCACTCCCATCCCTGGGCACCCGCTTCCTCCTCACAGAAGGCTTTTGTCCTGGGATGCTTACAGGCATCTGGTGGGCCTGCTCAGTCCAGATGTCCAAGCAGGGCTTGGGGTGGCTTCAAGGAGGTGACAGGAGTGCATTGCACAGAAAAAAGTACATTATTTTGCTCTAAATAAGCACCGTGGAGTCCTGCTTAGCCAGCCTGACATTTAAACTCTTAAATTCCCTATACTAATTGTGCAGGAAAGTTGTTCATATTCTGTATTTTGGGTGCAGGCAGAGGTGGGTTTTGCTGCCTTTGCAGATGATGCCCTCAAAGGGGCTGCGGAGCTGGAGCTGTTGCCTTTCTTGCCCCTGGTAAGACTCCCAGGGTGTTTTGCCCATCACTCTGAGTGTGGGTGCTCTTGAAGTGTCGCACCCTGACATGCGTGAGGAGCTGGGGTGGGAGGTGGCAGTGCTTCAACAGCAAATGGCAAATCTCCCCCTGGTTTCAGCGTGATGTCAGGGAGAGTTGTGTGGGTACCACCAGCTGCAGGGATGTGTTTTGGAGGGAAGGTGAGAGACACTGCTGAGCTCTCCCTGCCCAGTGCCAGCAACGCAACAGCCCTTGGGCTGCGCCAGTTTTTGAGAGGTGCAAATCCCCCTGAGGAATGGCTCAGGCTGCAGGGAGATGACACCCAGCTCAGCACTTCCATTTGTCCCCCCAGCGTCGTGGGGCTTTGGGGTGTCTAATGCTTCCCTAAACTGTCCCAACCACCTCTTCCTCCCCACTTAGGGGCAGGAAAGCAGCTGGAAATGGGAAGGCAATTCTTAGTGACCGGGTGGTTTCATCCTGATTTATCCAGAATAAGTCAGAACTGGAAATAAGGCACTGTTCAGTTAAAAAAAAAACCCGTTAATCAGAAGAGCTTCTCCAGCCAGGCTGTGGTTTGCTGAGTGCACTTGTCTGGGGCTGAGGGATGCTTTTTGTGCCTGGATGTCACCTGCAAACTGAGCAGCTTTGCTTTGCACGAGAGAAGTGCTCCCGTGGGAGGTGCTGCTGCCCCATCTCTAGTGAGGAGTGGAGGCTGTGGACTTTGGGGGAGCCAGTAGGGTGCCTGGGGTATTTTGCCAGAGGGATCAAAGTTGTTTGGGCTAAAGCAACACAGGGCTGGCCACTGATCAGACAGAGGCATCGCAGGAGCTTATTTTCATTCGGAACACTAGTCAAAGCCCCAGGCGTGTCCCGTGGATGCCGAGAACAGCTCCTGGGACGTTGACTCCTGCCCACGGCCAGTGCGAGTGTGTTACCGTGGCTCTGCTGCTGCCTTGTGGTGGGTGACGCTGGGCTGTCGCCATCTGACCCGCGTGGGGAGGAGCGAAAGCCCAGGGTGGGTCTCACTCAGCCGCTTCAATTTGCTGCCTCATTTGAAAGCAACCGCGTGGCTGCAGTGGCCTGGCTGGAGGGGTGAGCGGCCAGGGGCATGTCTCTCCTTCCCGCGGGTATTTTTAGGGGTGGCATTTAGATTTGGCGCAGGTACAAGCAGCTGCAAAATGCATGGCATTTCCTCTTCCTGACAGGCGATCCGGGGGAGGCTGGACGGACCCTGAAGTCCTGCCGTGCCGGCTGCCTGCAGGTGACTGGTATGAAAAGCAGGGGCACTGAAATAATGTCACCCCTGACCCTGCTGCCCAGGAAGGTGCTGGGGTTTGGCAAGGCTGGTGCTTGTGGGTCTGGCCGACACGGAGTGTTCTGCGGTGCTGTGCCTCTTCCCCTGAAGACACTGCTTATTCCCGGTTGGGTTATTGCTTCAAATCACCAAAATATTGCTGTTTGCACAAGGTGCTTTTCCAGGGGGCAACTCTAGCTGCTGGCTGCTGTGTTGGGGATTTCTGCTGTTGGTCTGGTATGAGCTGAGAGTGCAGAGCCTGAGCAGGCTTCATGCGCCCTGTAGAGCTCAACAACCAATGCCATCATGGCTTGAGTGGGAGTAGCAGCCTGGCCGCTCACTGGCCCCACTGCCTGATGCGCTTGCTGTGAGCAGAAAAATGTGACCTGCTGTCTTGCCCTTATCCATCTCCCCTCCTCTCCTTCCCTCCTTCTCTCTCCCTTCACCTGGAAAAAAAATCCACCATTGGAGACCATCTGGAGAAGTCTTTTAGGAGGGGAAGCCCATAAATTTCCCTCTGGCTCCCCTGACCTTTTGTTTCCCAGGGGAGGCGTGTGGTGGGAGAGGAAGCATTTTCCCCATGGCAGTGACACAGGGGACCGGGGTCTCCCCTTGCTGAGCCAGATGTTACATAGATCTGCGGACCTGGGGAAGAAAGGTGCCCGGAGCTTTGCCTTGAAGTCTAGGAGAAGGATGCTGGCAAGTGGGCTATGAAAGCTTTGCTCTGTCCTGCTGGGGATGGTAGTGGGGGAAATGGCTTTGCCCAGCAACATGTATCCCTGTCGTGTGTGCAGGAGGAGTGGTGGAGGTGAACCTGATCCCAGTATTTCCATTTCACACATTACAAAGTGCATTGTTATTCTTGGAATTGATGTAAAAACTGGAAGCGCTATTCTCTGGAGCCCGGCGGGGAGGAAACCTGCAGTCCTGTGTCAGCCCCGGCTGTCACAGCAGCCTGTCCCGCGGCACACGGTGCAGACACTCCCTGCGGTGCACCTGAGCCTGGCCTGAACAATACCTGCTTTCTTCCCTGGGAGCCGAGCAGGGCTGCCCTGCTTCCCAAAGGGGAGATTTATGAGGTGTTCGACTGCAGGGGACACTGACACTGATCTCCCCTGCTCGAGAAGAAAGGGAAGGAAAAGGGCTCATTTTCAGTAAAGGCTGAATAGTATTTGTCACAGTGGCACCTGGCTTTATCCTGCTCTGGAGTAATATAGAATAGTGCAACACTGGGTAATGTCTCTGCCCATAAAAGGTGGGTTTCAAAGCTAAACTCAACTTTGATTTCTAGCAGTGAAGTATTAATGCTGGGTCAATTAATCCAAGGCTTCCTGTGTGCTTCTCATGAAAACCAGGCAAGCTGCATCCTTGTGCTTCCACTGAAATCTGCTGCCCCAGGCCAGGCAGGCTTGAGGCACTGGGCTATTACAGTGCTAATCTTAATATCACCCTCCACCTGTGCTAAGGAAAAGTGAGGGGTGGCCAGACAGCTGTGAACCTGATGATGTCACCTGGTTTTTCCCTTGATGTGTTTTTGGGTGGACAGGGCTAGGAGGTGTCCCCAAACAGCCTGACCAGTGGCACCACTGGTCTGCTCAGTGAGGGCATTTGACTCTTGTTCAAGTTGACTTCAGGCTGAAAAGCTACTGTTGTCTTCCAGTTGTCCCTTAATTTTGCCTTGGGGAAGTCTGCGTCAGGTTCGTATAGGGTTAGGTGGTGACACCCTGCCGGGGATGAGGGCAATAAACTACCCACCCATGCTTCTCTTCCCGTTTCCTGGAGGATGCTGCAGCTCCACAATTGTTTTTTAAAAGGAGATTTCTTTGGGGATTCCCTAAGGATAGATGCCAACCAACCTCCTCCTAAGGAAAAAATAGGGGAGTTTTCAGAGAATCTCAAGTGGGCAGTGCTGATCTGTGTCCAGAAGAGTTGTTTTATCCTGAAGGAGACATTCCCACCTCTCCGCAGAGGAATGACAGATGCACCCCGGCAAACCCCCATGGGACTGCAGGCTGAGAAACAAGGTAAGAGCTGCTGTCCAAGCCCCATGTACACCACAAATGGCCTTTGCATCCTGTCCTGAGCATCTCTGAGAGAGCAGGTCCCACTAAGTCTGCATTCCTGGGGTGGCAGTGGGAGGACAGCAGTGATTTATTTGCTGAAGTAGCCAGGAAGAACCTCCTTGGGTGCATGGGGGTGTCCCCAGCTGGCTGTGACTCCTCTGAATGGCTGCATGGGCTGAAGCAGGGTGTCTTTGTCAGACATATTGCTTTTGAGGGTTTAATCTACCCATCAGATCTTTACTGTGTGTTAGTCTGTGTTCTCCTCCCTGATTTTATCCATGATAGGGATTTAAAAGGCCTGGCTCTGTCCTCCCTCATGCGTGTGTCTGTGCTAGTGTATATAACAGCTTGAGGCCTGGGGGGAGTGTTGCTGGCCACTGTTTCACGGACAACTCTGCACCTGTTTCTCCCCACTGGTTTAAAGCACAATAAAAGGATATAAATACTTTGGTGACGCTGGCTGGGGCCAGCTTGGAGCTCCTGGGCCTTCAGCTGTGCTGTGGCAGGCGCCGCTCTTCGGGGAGGGCAATTTGAACCCCTCGGACTGGTGGCTTCAGGAAGAGATGGTTTAGATTTTGTTTGTTTGTTTTTTTTTTAGGGGAAAAAAGAAAAGCCATCCCAACCCTGTTTGACAGATGTGTATATGAAAATGTATATCAGTGCCAGAGGGAGGCTTCTGGGACTGCCAGTTATCTCTGTGTGGAGTTGTGGAAGTGGCAGGTTGAACTTTGGGTAGCTGTGCATAGCCCAAGGGGCACTGCAGAGGAAAGGAGACCCAGGGAGTTGCAATGATTTTCCCCTCAGCCTCCTGATGGTGATGGGGTCCTGGTGCCTGGTGTGGGAGAACCATCCTGCACTATTTCCTTCCCTCAAAGGCTCTGATTTTGCAGTTGGGAGATGGAGAAGGAAACCCTGGTGCCCAGGTGTTATTTGTGCTGGTTAAAAGTTTTTGGGAAGGAGGGTGTTCCTACTCCTGAAGGGTGGCCCCTGCCCTTGTCTCTTGCTCTCTCTGCAGCACAAGCCTGTAATCCTGTTCTCTGCCATCACCCTTGGTCATTGGGGTGAGAGGTGTGGGAGGATCAGCCCATCCCCAGAGCAGCAGGTGCCAGTGGCCACTCTCGAGGGAAGGAGCCTCTTTCCAGGAGATGGCAGCAGCTTTTCGGAGCTGGGACCACATTTCCAGTCTGTTTCTGAGGACAGGCAGCTGGGAGGCAGGAGGAATGAATAGTGGGGAGAGAAGACCCAGCTGGGTGAGAGGAAGAGGATGGGGGAGCTGCAGTAGTGGCTGTTGTTGCCTGGGTTGATGGCCTGTCGCCAGTGATGCTCAGTGCTGCCTCTTGGTACTTAAATGGGTTATAAAAAAGAGGGAAGAGTGACTTTTTACATGGGCAAATAGTGGTAGAACAAGGGGGGAACAGTTTGAAAGCAGAGAGATTTAGATTGAATGTTAAGAAGAAATTGTTCCCTGTGAGGATGGTGAGGCCCTGGCACAGGCCACCCCATCCCTGGAAGTGTTCAAGGCCAGGCTGGATGGGGCTGTGAGCTGGTCTAGTGGAAGGTGTCCCTGCCCATGGCAGGAGGGTGGAAACAGATGATACTTAAGGTGTCTGCCAACTCAAACCATTCTGTGATGATTGTCTGCTCCTGGGAGGTGGCCCCTCTTCATATGCTCATCCCTGCTGCTGTCATGGGGTCATTTGTCTCCACCACCCCATTGCCTTCCCTTCACCTGGGCCAGAGCACCCAGTTTTGCTTTGCTCCTGCCCACTCCCTGCCTTGGCCATTTTGCTTTTCTGTGACAAACAGCTGCCAGCGGCCCTGTTGCTTCCCATGGCTGCCCTCCTCACCCTACTCTGTCCCCACCAGTTGACTGTGCAACAAGACCCGTGGAGGGAGGGCTCCCCCAGCCCCAGCTGACACTTTCTGGCCTTGTGGCTTTGCAAGTGGCTCCAGAGACAGCTGGAGGCTCGCTGGGGTGCAGAGGCATTGGCTGCTCATAAACCCCCCTGTCTCTCAGTCCTGGTGCCTCAGTGCCTGTCTGCTGCCTGAACTGGGGAAAGATAGGATTAACAGAGGGCTGGTTCCCAGCAGAGTGCACCATAGTCCTTCCCTGGGACACGTCCCCATGTGGTGCTGGGCTCTAGTACTGCCTGTGGGCTCCCTGTGTGAGGCACATTGTATCACCAGCCACTGCTGGTGAGATGGTTTAATGGGAAATTTCTCCGGACTGAGTCAAATGCTGTCTCATGCTTGGTGAATGTGGTTTGGTTTTGTTGGAAGTCCCTGCAGAATACAATAGGCCTCAAATGCTGACAGAGAGGGACATGAAGAGACGTAGGTGCTATGTGCATCCATGGGTTAGTCACTGCTGTCCTGGTGCTCTTGAGGTCTTACCAGCTCAAAGGCTTTAGGATCATGGCTTTTGAGTGTACATGTGCACTTTGTTTTCCCTTTTATAAAATGAGGATAATGGTATGGAAATAGTTTTAAAAGGGCTTTGAGATCTAAGGCTATGTAAGCAGGGACTCCTAGAGTTTGCTGTGATGAGTTTTATTCAGTGCCCTGCCACTTTTGCAGCAGGAGGCATCAACTTCTGCGTGCCAGGAACGAAATGAAGGCCACGGCTTGGATCTTGGGATCGCTGGCAAATCCTTATGCCTTTGATAAAGAAGAGTCAAGCCCTGCCTTTTAACCAAACAGTGCAATCTGTGTGCCTTATGATGCCTTTTTTTTTTTAACAAAACCCCAGTGAGTGGGAAGGGAGCAGCCTCCCTGGCGGCGGCAGGGGTGCGGTGGGGCTGCCAGGAGACAGTTTGCAAAGCGAGGGGAGATAAGACGCCAAGTGACAGCCGCTAGTGAGCTGCTTCCAGAGGGCAGGGTATAAATAGACAACAAAGAGATTTGGTGTCAGAGCAGCTCTCGCACCTTTCTGCTGCCCAGCCTGGCAGGCGTGAGCAGGGAAATGCAGCTGGGGAGCTGGCGAAATCTGCCCTGGGATTTAAGTGCATATGGATAACGTAATGATGAGATAAGGCATTTATCAGCCTGTTATGGACCTCTGTCCATCTGCAGTGGGCTTGCTCTGCGGTGCTGACTGGTCATGGCAGGTGGCACTTGGATGGACCTGGTATCTACTCACCCCTCAGCCAGAGCCTGGAGCTGCTGGCTCCTGCCTTGCCTGCCCAGACAGCTCTTACACAAGGCTGTTGCTGTCCTAAAATGGTGTCCTGCTTGTCCCAGCTCTATCCCTGGTAATTTATGGTGATACTTACCATGTGCTGCCCGAGATCGAGGCTTATCCAGCCCTAACCACTGCTCCTGCAAGGGAATTGGGCTCTGTGTGAGATCCTGGCTTGTCCCCCTGCCCTCTGGTCAGCCTCACTTAGACTTTTCCTGCCCTATTTCCCTCCCTGGCTGGGCTGTGCTTCCCCCTCAGGTGCTGCTGTGCCCAGATGCTCAGTTTCTACCCTGTTTCCTACCTTCTCTCAGGGTAGGAACAAACCCACCAGCCTAAAGATGCTGTGGCCACGATGAGGTGTTGCAACAATATTTTGTCATAGCAGCGCCAGCAGTACAGGGATACTTATAACTAAAATAGTAGGAATGGTGCACCAGCAGGCAGCAAGTCCTTTCCAAGCTTGCTGACTACTTCCGAAACCACCATAATTTTCATAGCATTGCCTGCGGCAGCACTTTGATGCCTTTCAGGCAGCTTTGTGCCTTTTGGGGTCTGAGTTTGTTTCCTAGCTTGCTGTTGCACCAGGCAGGTTTTGGCTCCCACGATAAGCACGTCCTGCCCCTTTTTGTAAAGTTGCAAAGCACCACCATAAAGCCTACAGTGACTTGGTGAAAAGAACAGATTTAGGCTGAAGAAGGAAAATGAATGGAAAGACGTGTGTGATGGAAAACCAGCCCAGCCTGTGAGCATAAGAGCCCAGGTTTGTGTATGTCGGTGTAAATCCATGCCGGCTTTCTCGGCAGCAGGGCATGGGCGGGGGCGTGTGGGGCTGCCGGGGCTTGCAGCGAGCTCAGCTGTGGGGACGCTGCAGTGCTGGGCAGGGACAGACGGGCTGACAGCGGCATTCGGGGCACAAAGCAGGGCTGCTCCCCTGTCTGTCAGCCATGTGAAATTCCTGAGATACGGAGGGTCCTTTGTGTGGGGATCAGCTGTCGGATGGCTGCCTATTTTTAGGATGGCAGATCCCGTGCTATGCAAGGGGAAGGCTGATGGTGAGAGAGGTGTGTGAGGATGCTGGTGCCTCTAGGCAGACCTCACCTGTCCTCCTGTACTGACATTTATCCCACTCTGTGTCTGGATGGAGGTGCATAACTGAGCAGAGACTCAGTATTTACACACAGTCATGTCTGGTGATGGGTTTGGTCTGCTTCTTGCAGAAATGAAGTGGGATATGACAGCAGCACTTCTGTGTGCAGGTGTCTGATGTGTCTTCCCCACTGGCTGGCTTCAGCCTAAGCTAAGGGCAGGGACGGAGAAATCCCTGGGCCTTTTCGCTTTCTCTCAGGGTTTGGGGAAAATGGGTGACCTCGGAAAAAGGTTAAAAAAAAAAAGGGCAACCTTTCCATGTTGTGCTTGAGGGGAACACTCTGTGAGTACAACTTGTATCAGACACCAGAGAGGCTAAGCCAGGTGTCTGAGGATGTAGTAAATGGGGTTTCATAAACTCCACTGGTCCACAGCTGTGTACAACACCATGTATCTTCCTGTGCCAGTTGCTCTGTTCTGCGTAGATGGACTTGTTCTTTTATGTCCAGGTGTATGGAAGTGCATCCATGTGTACAAATACAGATTTGGGTGTTTGTTCACTCGTCTCCAGGCATGACCTGAAAGCTTTGCTTTCAGTTGAAGACAAGTCATTCATTGAGCAAAACCAGTCTGTGTAACTTTTTTTTAATCTAACATATAGCATAACAAAGTTTTTTTTCCACTGGCTCGCCCCATGGATTCATCATCCACACTGGTGATGCTGAGGGAGAGGGAAAAGAGCCCATGGCTGCTCTTTTTAATATTAAATCCTTGCAAGTGCTCTGACAGAGAAACCTCTCTGCCAACAGCCTGCACACTTTCTTCACATGTGCTAAACTGCTCGAGGTGCAGCTGAATTTCTCTAAACAATAGGTATTTGTTTAAAAACATTTTGACGAAAGTGTTACAAATGTTTTGTGTTTTTTTTTTTTCCATAGGAAGTGAACGTTTATGTAAGTGTCTTTACCTGAAGTGGCGTTTTCAGTTACATGAAATTTACACGTACATGTTCCTTTGTTATTTTTCTTACAAAAACGTTTACATTTGTTTTGTTATTTTAAAGAAAGAAATATTTTCTCTGGGTTGTTTTTTTTTTTTTTGGGGGGGGGTCCTCTTTCTAGTAGACAATAAGAGAAAATAAGTACAAAGGAAAACCCTGCAACAATCCCTCAGAGAGAGGGGAATGGTTTTAAGCTGAAGGAGTATAGGTTTAGATTAGATATTAGGAAGAAATTCTTTACTGTGGGGCCCTGGCTCAGGTTGCCCAGAGAAGCTGTGGCTGCCCTATCTATGGAAGTGTTCAAACCAGGCTGGACAGGGCTTGGAGCAACCTGATCTAGTGGAAAGTGTCCCTGCCTGTGGCAGGGGAGTGGAATGAGATGGGCTTTAAGGTCCCTTCCAACCCAAACCATTCCAGGATTCTACGAACAATTCACCTGCCTTCCAAGCTTGTTGCTTAACATTCTGGATGCCTTTTTGAAGGCCCTTTCCTGTGGAAGGATCCTTTCTTCTGCACCCAGCCCTGATTAGAAATTTAGTACTCTTGAAAAAGATTTCCTAAAAAGGAAGACAATTGCCATATCATCTCAAGCTTCTCTAAAAATACACAATCAAAGGTCTGGGGTGATCAGGATGTAGATGTTCAGCAATGTGCTATTGAGGTGGGGCTTGAAGAGCTGCTTGGTGCCAGCAGGAGCAAAAGCAAGGAAGACTATGGTTGCTTTAATTTGCTAATTGCATCCATCACCTATCGAGGCTGGAAAAATACAAAAATAGGAAATCCTCTGCTCTTAAACTGCAGTAATTGCTGCAGCAAGTGAACCCTTGGTTTCTACCTGGAATAACAGTTTGTTTATAACAGGAATGACAAATGCCTGTAGTGCTGGGATGCAGCAGTGTTTGGATTGCCAGACCCAGGTGGGATACAGCTCCCTGCTTCCTGCTCTGGTGGCAGCACTTGCTGTCAGCACTCTGCTGTGTTACAGCTCTTTGTGGGAATCCTCTGGATTTGTGGAATGATAGAGAGGATGCGCTCTCCAAAGGGGCAATGTCTCAGAGGCTCCAAAGCCTCAGCCTCCTGTCAGTTTTATGTTCTTACTGACTTCTGCCCCTATCCTGGAATAAACATACACATATGTACAAGCCTGGGAAGAGGAAGCAGGGTCTGTACCTAAAATCTCTCCTACACTGGGCCAGGAGCTCCTGGCTCATGAGTTTTTGAGGCAACTTCTGTAAAAAACAGGGCTGCCTGGGTGCCCCTTCCAAGCAGACGCAGGTTAGCAGTAAAGCACGGAGCACTTTGTCAGCCCGGTGATGAAGCTTTGACATATGGGGATGTGATGGTCCTGGACTGCAGATCCCCTCAGAATAATGCCAGCCATCAAAAACAATAATGGGGGGAATGAGAAATTCAGGAAGGCAACAGCTCCTATTTTGAAAAAACAAAACCTGAAACAACAGAAAAAGTCCCAAATCCCCAGCCTTGGTCTGGGCAAAGAAACAGCAAGGGCTTGCCAGCACCAGTGGCTTGCAGCAAAGTCTCGGGGTTTGCAGAGCGGTGGCCAAGGTGTTACGTTTTTGACTCTAAATGAGGTTAATGAAAGTTGCATGTACTCAAATCCCCGTGCACCACTTTGAAAATGCAGGAGCTAACAGTGGTTATTTATTGATTTCATTTTGTCCCCCTGGCTCATGTGGGAGGTTGGAAGTGAGAGAGCAGCCGCCTGTGTGTGTGTGAGAAGGAGGGGGAGAAAGTGTGTATGGATACAGAGAATGTAGGGCTGGCACCTGAGGAAGTTTGCAATTCCCCAGATTTGGGGATTTTTCCAAGCACCAGTTCAGATGGTCCACAGGGGGCCTGGCCTCTATGTGCCTGTGCTTCCATCCTCAACTACACAGCCGTCGTGGGAAGCTCATTCCACCTCGCCTGCAAGCTGCCCAGAGCTGCAAAAACTGGCAGGGGAAGGAGGAACAGAGAGCTACTGGGTAAGCTTTACTCCACAGGGACACTGGGTCAGAAACCCAGAAAACCTGAGTCATCATAGAGGTCAATTTTAAAAAATATTTTTTTCCCCCTTCTCTAATTTTTCAGAATCTCAGCCCATAAGCCTCAGAGGTTCCTCAGGATGGAGGAAGGGTGACTCTTGGTTCACATGCAGCTGTCTGTACCCAAGCATGCCCAAAACATCTGTCATCGATGGAAACGAGCATTGTTCTGGCAAGGCTCTTCTTTCTTTGCAGTAAAGAACAAGCAAATTTGCTTATTTGTGGTTAATGCGTGTTCCAGATGGACAGAAATAATACATGACACACAGCCCCACTGTTGCCCAAACTACTGAAGCGCTGTGGAAGATGTTTGCAGCACAAAGACAAGCTGGGGAGATTGTTTAACTTACTGGTCTCCAGTTTGGAGCAAGTCCTTCAGCCACAATATAAATGCAACCTCCCAGCAAGACTAAACTTTCTCACAGAAATGAGCAAAATTCTCAGAGGAGAAGAGCTGTTCTCCTCTGTCCTCCTCCGCTGAGGTGGCAGCCTCCATGACATCTTCTTGGTGGCCACTTTCAGGCCAGTGTTTGCCATGAAAGAGCAGAAACAGACCCCTTGCTTGCCACTGCAGACAATGGTTTGCCCCTTGTGTGGCTTGTATGCACTTTGTTTATCACACCAATACGCCACCTACATATGTGAATTTTTGCATGGATGCTCTTGGTGAAGCTTGGCCAATTTTCCCACCTGTGCTGTTGCTAAAATTCATGAGAATGGGGGAAGTTCCCATCTTAGTGCCCTGATACTTGTTTAATTTACCATTCCCCATGCTAATTCAAGCCGTTTCAGGGTTTTGTGTTGCCAAATCCTTTCTCTGTGAATTTTATAGGAGAGGAATAGAGGTTTCCAGGGGAGAAAGCCTGTCTTCCTACTCTTCAGTTCACCTAGGAGATCTGCTATGAGGTGAGACATCTTTTCCTGCCTTATGAACTGCCTTTCTGTCAGCAGTGATGTGGTACAAGTAGTCTCAGTCAGGGTGTGAGGAACAGAGGGGGCTCTGCATGTGCACCCTTTTCCTTGCTGTCAGTGGCTTTTCTGGCCCTTGTGCCCAGTGCAAGCTTCTTTTGTCATACCTTGCAAAAAGTGACATGGAGAAAGGGGTCACTTCTCATGTTTGAAAAGGAGCTGGGAGGAGACAGAAAGGGGCAAAGCTAAATATCATTAGTGTCTTAAAGCTGCGGAGTGACAGACAGGTATGATGACCCTCTGATACTCCAGCACCTGTAAAATACGATTATTCTCAGAAGGGTCCCTAAATGAAGAAGCATTCTCTTAGCTGAGCTTTACTTTTCGTGCCCTGACCCAGCACCCTACTAACCAGGGGGGACATCCAGCCTCGCTGCCTCTACAGCTTCCAGAAACCTATTTCCCACCTAAACCCATGCAGTGCCCTTGCAGGCAAAGGGTTACTTGCTAAGGTGCAGCTCTGCCTAATTAAGAGTAACAGCATCTTTCCCTGCAGTGAGATTTGTTTTTTTGGAGAATTCATCATTCCAGAGCATGACCCTGAAATAACTACCTGGGCCGGACTTGGGATCCTGTGCATTAACCCTTTGCTCCAGCCTGGCCGCTGGGACCTGCTGCCTCTTGCTCCCAGCTGAGTCCTGCCCTGTGCTGTGATCCAGGCCCCTGCTGGTAGAGAACCACAGCCAGGGTGTCTCAGATGTGCTTGCAGGTTGGAGCAGAAACAAGGCAAAGCCTCCATGTGTCTTGTGGCTTTGACCCCAAACAATACGCTGATGGCATAAATTAGGAGTTGGCTCAGGCTCACTTGAAGCTCAGCCCAGGTTTGCTTGAAACTCAGCCTAATTTTTCCTGAAAGCAAAGCTGAGTGGGAGAGGAGTGCTGGGTCAGGGAGGGGGTGCTTGGCAGGTCACAGCTGCCTGAAGAGCTGCAGTTTATCAGCTCACAGCAATTATCAGCCCACAGAAGCAGGGCTGCCTGTATGTCTAATTTCTTGCCTATATGGAAGCATGCAGGTGAGGGGCAAAGATGCCCTTGGCATGCTTGAGTGGGCTGGGGATCAATTCTGGCTGCCTGTGGATCTAAACACAAACACCTAAAAATCCTTCCTGATCAACCCACCTGGGAAAATCTTGATTTTTCCCTATTGCTGCCTTTCCATGCAGGTGCTATGCGTCCTAGCTGATGACTGCACCAGCTCCTTGAGGCAGTTCTCATCTTCGGCAGTGCTGCGGTGGGAGAGAGGCAGGGAGCATGTGGACCCTTATTTCCCAGAAATGGAGAAGAAAAACGATGGAAAAAGTTTATAGAGGGGCTTACCGCTCTCCGGGGTAGCAGCTGGGTCCTAAAATGGGCTGTAATTCGGTGGGTTGGTCTATAATTCCAGGACAAGAGCAAGCAGCAAAGCTGAGAAAAAGCTTGCAAGCTGAAAAATCAAGTAGAACTGGTAAGTTCTCTGGGTCAGTGGTCTCAGCCTCCAGGTTCCTGTTGGGCAGGGGCTTTCAAGTGGAGGTAGAAGGAAATGTGCAGGTGGGAGGGCACTTATGGAAAGGGGGGAGCTCAGCTTGTACTGCTCCAGTGCAGAGAATGGACACCCAGAGCTGTGTGAAGGGTGCTAGTGGGATCAGGGGCTGTTGGGTGCTTGGGGCAGAGAGGTCCAACAGTGCTTTTTGGCAGCTCTCGCCTCAGTAAAGCCCCTTTGGATTCCAGGCAAGCAGTCTCCACATTCTGCTTTCTCCAGTAATTTTGGTTTTATTGCCTCAGGGAGAGGATTCCTGCAGACAAGTGAAACACAGGCAGGGGGTGATAAAAGGTGCAAATTGAACTGGCCTCATGCAGTCCCTAGGAAGCAGCAGTGGATGAAGAGACTTCCCAGTCTTTTACAGCTCTCTCTTCTTTGTAGTAAATTGGGCTTGAGGTGTTACTGTAAGGAAAACAATAATTTTTTGATGGCTCCATTACGGTTGTGACCATCCCCCGTGGAGAGCCCTATGGACTGGTGTTTTCTGTTCATTACACCTCACTTTGCCAAGACCTGGTTTCCTGCTGGCAGCCTCATATCCTCCATCTTTGTTTTCTTTTATTTCCCTAAAAAAATAGGAAGGTAATTTTTTTTTTTTCTTGCACCCTTGCTTATCTCTCCTTACCAAGGGAGAGGTGCAAAAGTGGAGGGCAGCAAGGAATCCTCGAGCTCTCACCCCTCATGCCTATGGGCCCCTTAGATCTAGCCTTTCCCCTTTTTTTTTCCGGAGGAAGATTTTGGGGGGAAAAAAGGAGGGAACGAAGGAGAGGACCTTCTACCCATCCCAGGGTCTGATGCTACACCACATCTCTGGCAGGAACCACAGTCCTAACAGGGCATCTCTCTCTGCTTGCCTTGGGCTTCTCTTCAGCTTCAGGTCCTAGCAGATGCTTTGCAGCCTTTCCACAAATGTTTGGGAAGAGAAGCCAAAGTTAGGCTCTATTGGCAGCGTTTCCACAACAAATCCCTAGCTCCTAGGGAAGATGGATGTTATTAACCCAAGCTGAGTCCATGGAGGGGTCCCCAGGCTGGTGCCAGGGGCTGCTGCAGGGGGGGGCTCGGCTCCAGCCGGCAGTGTAAACTGGGGAGGAGATAAAGGCAGTGGCTCTCCCCCACCCTTGCCAGCTCTTATTCTCCACAAAGGGCTGAAATCCTGAGTAGCAGGAGCTCCCCTCCCTCCAGGGCTATCCACTTTCCATTTAGTGGGATTAAGGTCTGACTGTCCGCCCCTGCTCCCTGTCTGTCTGGCCCTCCCCAATTTGGCAGGGCTCCTTGCTACTCGTTTCTTCCCTTTGAAGGTCCACGTTCAGCCGTGGTGAGGGGCTTCTGATTTTGGAGGCAAGAATGTCCTTCCTGAGCTATGTCCAGGTTTCAAGGCTAACATTAGACAACAGGGAGGTGACTCAGTCCTTTTGGTACATGTTTCCATGTTCCCAGCTGGTGTAGGAAATAAACAGCAAGTGGTTAACATCAACAGTAAGACATATAGAACAAAATGTTGTCCTAACAACATTAAATCTATGGTTTAAATTGGGCAATGGCAGGAAATTTGGAATTAAGAACGGACGCTTGTCTCACGCTTCTCCATTTGCCTTGGGAAATAAAAATAATTCAGGCACAAAGCGAATGAAATGGCACTGGAAATGCCATATTACTGCATTTCCTGGCTTTTATGGCAGAGAACGAAGAAGGAAGAATAAATGAGGTCTTTTGTGTCCTTCAGTTCAAAGTGATGGCAAAAAAATCCATCCAGGTCTCAAGAGTCAATAGAGACTGAGACTAGTGTTACTCAGTTTTATCATTGTGTTGTGTAGCCATGACACTGGAGAGGTTCTTGCTTTTGGGGGCAATTATTTGTTTCTTTTAGTTGAGCAGCTTATTGAGTTTTTTTTTGGTTCAGCTCCACTGGGACTACTTGGATGTCAGAGAACAGGTTCAGTACAAAAAAACCCCCTCACTTTTACGGAGGTACAGAGACTTCTGAAGGACAGAAATATTTCCAGATCAAAAATAAAAGTGAAGCTGTTGAAGTTCACTTGTGGGCGCTGTCTGGGCAGAAGGTCTGAAACTCTTACGCTATTAAATAGGTCTGTAAGTCCTGTGTGTTCCTACAAAGTCACCTTCTGGTGCTCTTGTTGATGGCATGGAATGTTTGTTCAATGATCAGCTTCATGGAGGTTGCAGAACAAGAGATGCAGGATAGGGACCAAGAAAGTCAACTGAATGACTGGAAGATTTAGCAGCCTTTAACTATTGAGTTGTTTGGGTATTTCTGGAAGAACGTGCTGGTCCAGAGGTGTTAAGAAACCCTGTTGACAAAAAGGTAACTTCTGTAGACTGGAAATGCCTCATTCATAGTTCAGCAGCTAACCTGGGAGGTCTCTACTGATAGCTTGGTTCAGGGGATGTTCAGGTTTTTTCTCAAAACCTAAGAGTGGGAAAAATGAGGTTTGAAAAGGATGTTGGCTGGGTCCTGGGTCAGGGATGCTGTTTTCTCCCTGTGTCTCAGCATGGAGGAGGGGTTGATGAGTTTGGAACACAGACAGAAATACCAGGAAGGCCTTCAGCCTGGAAATGAGTCGTACATGTTACATCGTTTGCTCTTTATCCTCTTTTTTTTTTTTTAAGAACTGTCTGTGGACATTTGGAGATTATGCTGTTAGCTGAATGAACAAAAGGGATTAATGTTGGGCTGGTTCATTCTTCCACCCTCCACCCGTCTTGGAATTCATTACCATTCATTGCCACTAACCGAAATAACATGGGGACCAGCCGTGCACAGTGCAGCTTCCTGTGTCCCAATTTCCCCATAGCGGCAGGCTTGTCCTTGGAGACCACCAGGCACGCAAGGGCAAGGGAAAGAAGGATTCAGACTTCCCCAAAACAGCTTGGTCACGCCAGGATCCCAAAACACAAGGCTAGCATCCGTCCTAATTCCTTTTTACTAGAATCAATAAGGGCTGAGGGATGTTAATTTTATGTTTGCCTGTGTGTATTTAAACGTGTGCGTGTGCACACATTTAAACGCACATATGTCTGTGGGAAATGTTTGAGCTTGGCCTTGTCCCACTTTTGGGCACAATGTCAGTTGAGTTATTACCAGAGTCTGCTACAGTCCTGAAAAAAACCTTCCTGTGACCTGCTCTTCTTCCTGCCAGAGTCAATTGGAGGAGCCACCCCTGAGGGTCCTCTCTCCTGCCACCACACATTGGAGGTACCGGCCTGAAAGAGAGCAGATCATGGAAGAGTAGCTGTACATTTCCAGATGCCAGGAAGGATGAAAGCAAACCTCCTTCCACCAGAAAGCAGCTGAATTCCCTGGAAGTGCTACAGAGGATCCAGCCTGTCCTGAGTGTCCCACTTGCTGTCCCATAGGTGTTAAACCCATGTCAGAGTTCCATTGGTATCTGCTGGCAGGGAGCACTCTGCCTTTGTGTGGGGTGACAGATGGGATGTGGCATCTGAGCCTGTGGGTGTCTGGTGACATAACTCCAGTCAGTGTATGGAGACAACCATCTCCCTCTGCCATCAAGCAGAGGGAGAAAGCAAGGGAGCTGCTCCTGCATGAGGTGAATCACTCATGAGCCCACCAGAACCTCAGAGAGACCCTCAGTGTGTGGATAAGTCACATTTTTGATGTGTAACACCAACTTTCACCCATGCTGACCCTACCTGCAGCTGAGCTGGGTTGTGACCAAGAAGGTAGTGAGGTCCTGGAGAGCAAAGCCAGCACCCAGCTCCCGTGCTGGCATGTCATGGGGATGTGTTACATCCCCTCCAGCACTGGGGGCTGTGGTAAGCGTCCTGCACCACTCACCACTGCAAACATTTTGGTATGCAACTTGAAGTGGTCTGGGAATTTGGCTGCCCCTGGGCCATGGTGTCTGAAACAGGGGTCTAAAAAATTGGTGTGCATGCACTCTGTGGCTGCTCAGAAAATGCTGCTGATGGAGCCAAATTCCTTCCTCCAACTTGCATGCAAACAAGCCACTAATTTCACTGGCAGTTGAATGTGCATATCTGAGGGCAAAATTTGGCCAAAATCCTTTGAGCAGAAGTTTTGGCATAATCACCCAGCAGAAAAAGGGCGGGAATTGCAAGTGGCATTTTGCAGAGAAATAAGAGAGGAAAAAAGAAATAGAAATCAAAGCATTGAAAAGCTTTCCAGTAACAAAACTCTTCTCAGTCCTTTAAACAGCACAATAGCTATTGATGGATAAAAAATAAAACAGGACGGCATATTCTCTTGAATTTATTCTGGTCCCAACGGGCAGTCCTTGGCATTTTTTTTGGAAGAAACCTTTGATTAAACATGTCGTCCAATGTGGAAAGACACAAAGCATGTCATAAAAGCAATTTGTAAAATGTTCTGGGAGACACACCAATGCTGTCAGGGCTGGGGAGCTGCTTAGCTTCACTTTGATTTACAGATAAATACAGTGTGTCTGGGGCTCCCAGTTGCCGACTGTGCGGGCGAGCTCCCGATTACGTGCTGTGTTCTGACTCCGTGGGATTAATTGGGACCACCGGGAAGCGTGGCAGCGAGAGTAACCTTCCTGATTGCATGTTGGTGTAAGAACTAAGGAGGAGAGTTTGCGTGGAGAGGTGGGGCTCAGCTTCTCCCATCATGGGACTGGGGACATTTAGTAAGATGAAAGGTAAAGAGGATATTATAAAATTAGGATTTTCTGGATGTTCCCACACAGGCAGAGCTCTGAGTATTGAACATGGCTGTATCTCCCTGGTTTTTAACTGTCATGCATGTTTTAGTGGTTTTGGGGGTTTCTTCTGGGAATTGAAGTGAAGCAGGTGCCCAGTTGAGATATTTTGTTTTCTGTGGCATGATGAAACCTATGTGAGGACATTTGCCCTTCAAGCCCATGATTCAGGAAAACAAATGTTGGAGTGGCCTAGAGGGGGCTGGGGGGACCTGGCTTTTATAGATGGGGGGCTGGGGGTGTCCATAAAAGAGGGATGAGGTTTTCTGGAAATGCAAGTGCAAAGGTAACTCATGCAGAATAATTAACTGGCGCTCTTATGGTTGTTAATTACTGGGCTTTCCCTCTGGAAATGGCAGGCACTTTTCACAATGCTATTGTACTTCAACATAGAGGCTGGGACACAGCAGGAGTGTGCTTCAAGTGTAAATAAACGTCAGCTTTTGGTACAGGGTGAGTTTGGCAGAAAAGCTGTTCTTGTAGGAGCAGGGAAGCCAGGAGGATATGCCATGGAAAACAGCTTTGTGTTGGGGCTTGAGGGTTTTTGGTGTTGGCTATTTTGTTTTGTTTTTTAATATGTCTCAGCAAGGTTATGAAAAAAGTACAAGTGGATCTGCTGAAAGATTTGTAATATTGAAGAGAAAACCTCACGTCCTGCAGATGGAAAGAGAAGAAAATACACTCTATGTGTGCATGTGGAGAACAGGGGTGAGGTGAAATTAGCTTGTAAGAGGAAGAGTTACTCATAGGTGATACTTCACCACCCCATCTTATATCACACTCGTGGTTCAGGCCAACTCTGCACAGGAAGGTAATGGCATGAGCCCTTGCCAGCAGAGAGGAGCTGTTGAGTTTTTGTCCAGGGCTCAGTCTCTGAATCCAGTTCTAAGTGCTCCTTGATATGCAGCAGGTCTGGATCCTGATCTCCACCTTGCTGAGGTCTCTGATTTTTCTAGCCCTGATCTTCAGCTTGCAACTCCTGCCTCCTGCTCCTGGTTTTGGCCAGGGAGGTTTATCCTTGGCTCTCCAGCTTGCATATGAGTGCACAGCAGTGGGGATGTGCATGTTGCCTCTGTGCTTTTTGCAGGCAGCAGTGTTGTGATGAGGCCAGCATGGTATTTGCTAAGGTTACTGTTCCTGGTTTGGCTTCTGCACTGGTATCCATTGTGCTAACTGTGGGAGGGATTCTCCTTGTTTGATTTCAGGCAAGGAAGCATGCAAGTGCAGATAAGTACCTTTTCCTCAGCATGCAGAAGTGAGCAGAGATCCCTGGGAAAGATGAGAGCTCATTGCAGGAAAACATGCATAAAGCCAAGACAGCATCACCTTATGCCTCTTGCTGCCAGCAGGGTCTACCGACCTAATACAGGAAATTGCCAACAGGGAAGAGGCATTTTGAGGGACACTTCTGGTTTCCAAGGCTTGGGAAGTAGTGTGTGAAAGCACCTTCTCACCCCCAAGGCAGAAAACCACCTTTAACATTGTACCATTTCTTGAAGTCAGGCACCTTGGAGGGATTTGTCAGTGGGTTGCTATTCCAGACAGGTTTCTGTAAAGTTTCTCTACCTCTTATTCTTATTCTCTGACCCCAGCCACAGGGACCCTCCTTGGTGCAGCTGGAGCAGCCATGTGCAGGGAACGCTGGGTGCCCAGGCTTTGCCATTGGAACCTGAGGTAACGGTGCAGGCACTCACTGCCTGCCTTCCCCATGGCTGTTCTCAGCATCATCATCATCAAAAACTGAGCAATGACACCTTTCCTCCCTCCTTCCCCTTTTTTTCCTTCTGAAGAGGCTCAAAGAGCACGGGTCCCTTCTGTGGGTCTCCTCTCCACCAGCTCACCTCCCTCCCTGCCCTCAATTGAAGACAGCTGCCAGGAAATATTTTTAGTGTTTGGCTGAAGTGAAAACACATGGGGGTGGGGGGAAAATGAAAGGCAGCCTTTACAACTTAATTTCTCTCATTTTGGGAAACTTGGGTTGAGGCAGGGAGAGCGGTATATCGAGCATGGGAGTGTTCGTGTGCACAGGGTGAGACGCTCAGAAGATGGCGGCTTTGTCTGAGGTGAAGCGCCCCAGCCCTCAGTGGTCCCTGTGAAGAACTGGGGCTGCTACTTGAGCACAGACACCAGTTTATCCCAAGTATCCAGACCACCAAGGGTGAGCACGTGCCCTCTGCCCAGGGCTGTCAGTGGGGCTTGAGGGATCTTTGAGGAAAGGCAGGAATGCCCAGGGATGATAGTGAGGTTGAGGGGTCTCTGTGAGGGGAGGCGAGAACTGCCTGGGGATGGCAGTGAGGTTGAGGGGTCTTTGTAAAGAGAGGTGGGATCTACCTGAGGATGGCAGAGGGGGGTCTCTGGGAGGAGATGTGGAAACTGCCCAAGGATGACAGTGGGGCTGAGGGGGTCTCTGTGAGGAGATGTGGAAACTGCTCGGGGACAGAAACTGTGTTGAGTGGTCTTTGTGGGGTATGGCGGGAACTGCCTCAGGCATGGCCAGTTCCAGCTGGTTCTGGCGGCTGCGCAGCCCTCACAGCCTGTTGGTGTGGTGCCTTAGGGAAACTGAGGTAAAAAAGGGAGAAAATGCTGGAAAACGGAGAGGAACGAGGGGAGAAAAAGTGAGGAACAGCCCAGTGAACACTGGGGGGTGGAGGAAGAGGTGGTGGTCCTCCCCTGCCTCCTGTGGAGACGCCATGAAGGGGCAGGTCTGTGCCCGCCATTTTCTCCGTTGTGCTGAGGCGATGTGTGGGTGACAGCTGGGCACCGCTAACACAGCACAGCCTGAGCTTGGGTCATGTCATTTATACGAGGAAAAGGAGGAAAACAAGCCCAGAACTGTGAGTTTCATCTGTATGGCTGTGGGTTCAAATGACAGACCCCGAGGTGTCAGCTCGAGCCCTAGTGGACACTAGTTCATGTTGCTGAGTCCAACGCAAGGCTTTTAGTTCGGTTTCCTCACTGAAAGAGTATTAGGGGAAGTGTTTGTGTGGGTTTTCAGTTTCAGGGCACTAGATGCTCTGATGACAACCCAGGTTTAGTGCTGAAGCTCACAGGTTTCTCTGTTTATGTAAAAAAACCCCATAATGTGTTCATTTTCTGGGGCAAGAATGTGTTTTGTCTAAGTAAGGAGGAAGAAAAGTTGCTTTGGCACTTGCAACTGATAACGTATTTTGTGAGACAACCGGTTTTGACTATAGGCTAGATTTGATAGATTTGTGCAAAGTTAAATGAAGATAAGATAATTTTATTGCTATTGTGATGTAAACCGAGACACAGCTCTGCTAAGAAAGGTATCCCTCCCTCTGGTATATTGTAAACTCATATATAGTTTATGAATGTGCAGATTAGCCAGTTTAGGGCTAAAAGGAGATATTGAAGACTACTTCTTTGGATCATTCATTGTGGTTTTGTCCTTGGGAGGCTGGGAGAATGAGGCAGCTTGATGGACTGATTTGCTGTTAGCACAGCCATGGCTTTTCACCAGAAACAATATTTAACTGCTTACTGGCTGGCTTCAAACTGAAAGAGGAGAGATTTAGATTAGGTATTAGGAAGAAATTCTTCCCTGTGAGGGTGGTGAGGCCCTGGGACAGGTTGCCAAAGAGAAGCTGTGGCTGCCCCATCCCTGGAAGTGTCCAAGGCCAGGTTGGACAGGGCTTGGAGCAACCTGGGCTAGTGGAAGGTGTCCCTGCCCATGGCAGGGGGTGGAATGAGATGATCTTTAAGGTTCCTTCCAGTCCGAACAATTGTAGGATTCATTTTGTGACTCTATGCTCTTCCAAACACCGCTCCACACAACAACCCTTGCATGGTTGTTTGGAAGGGTAGCCCCAAGAAATCAGTCAGATGAGGATATTTATGAAATAAATTCCCTGAGAGAAGGAGGTTTTGATCCACAATGGATGCTTCTTGACATGGAGTGGAAAAAGGTATTGGACTGCTGCTGCAAACCTGGCTCTGTCTATATGAAGGCAGAGCAAGAAGAGAGAGCTGGTGTGTGGCAGGCAATAGCTCAGCATTAACAGATTGATAAATATGCCTGCTACCGAGAGGATACCATTGACAGAAATTGCAGACAATTAATATAAATAGTGGAGGTGTGAACTCCAAGCCAGGCTGGGATTTTTCAGTGACTGTTGCCAGCAATGGTCTGTGAGGACTCTTGCTGCTGCTGAGGCACATCTGACGTAGACACAGCAGCATGGCTGGCCAATATGCTTTTGTCAAAAAAACATACTTTATTTTTCATTATTTCTTTCTGCATTTGGGCTTTTTTTTTTATCAAAACCATCGCTGTTTTCTTTCATTTTTCCAAAGGCACCAAACAAACAAACCTTTAAAGTGAAACAAGTCTGAGTTTTCTTTTCCCTCAGGAAACTTGTTTTCCATATTTTCAGAAACCAGTTCTTGCTAGTCCCTGCTGCTAGGCCTCCCAGGCCTGTGTCAGGGGAGCATCAAAGGGGACAGGGCCTGGGAGGAGCTGTTTACAATCTGAGAGTTTTCGGGACTGGTTTTGGGTTCACTGTGCTGCAGTTTCCACACTTTCCAAAATGCTAGTTTTTGGGGAGAATTGCCTGAGTTTGACTTGGATCTTACTGTATAGCTGCCTAGTCCTTCAGACTTTTCAGTTTTTTAATTTAATCCAGTGCAGCAATTGAGTATCAGCCCTGGAACTCTCTTGCACACCTGCAGTGATTGCTCATAGTTTAACATGTCAGTCCTTCTGCATATGTTATTTTTTTCATGTCTGCTTTTGCACACATTATTTGATTTACTCTGCAGAGAAGTCCAAGGACTTGGCCACAGCAGCACAGGAGTCCAAGGCAGAGCCTGTTAGGACCACAGTGTCCCTTGTGAAGTCAGCCAGGAAAATATTGTGCCTGCAAATATCCCAAACAAACAGAGGGCAGTTTCAGAGAGATGTGGGCAGGGGAGTGAAACCAAAACAAACTACTCCTTTAAAGTAATATACGGCCCTGGTCTTTGCTACTGTGGACTCTGTGTAATTGTTTGGACCGGAGCTGAAGTGGCTGTAAAGTGCAACCACTCAGATTTGATGGTGGTTTACACTTCTTTGCTAAATGTGCGTCCCTACAAGAGGTACTGGGAAATGGAGAGTCGGGAGATGCGTGGGCACTGTTAGGCTGTGTAGTGGAGACCTGCCAGCAGATCTGCCGGTCTCTGCTGGGTGTTGCTCAACACCTTGGCTCTCCCACACAAGAAATGTGCCTGGCTGAGCCTCTCCATCCAAGCCAGCCACTGTGGTCCTGTTCTTGTGTAATGCAGTGCTTGCTGTGAGGCCCATCAGGCCCGAGTCCACCCAAATGCTCTTAGCTGCAGCACTGGCTTTTAGGTGTGGGCTTCACTAAGTCTTCCAGGAATGATCTTGCCCATCCACAGCATGACTGACATTCATCTGATCTTCTTTGCAAGCTCTGGTCACCCAGAGATGGTGGCCCCAAGTAAGCTTGTTCTCAACCTTTCCCCAAAAAGCTAATTTCAGTCCCATGCATGTCGCTAGGCTGACAGAGCCCTTGAAAACATGAAGATACTTAGGAAGGGCACAGAGGCATTGCAATGGGATGGTTGTTCTTCTATCAGCTTCAGAGCATTAAGAGTGAGGGAGGCTTACTCATTAGTGTCCTTATGGGCTTCTCAGGTCTCCCTCAGCACCACTCACTGCCTTTCCCTGGATGACACATGGGACATGTCTCTTGGAGGTGTGAGTTGAACACAAGCAGGCTTTTAAATACTGTCCTGGTGACACGAGCCTTTCGAGATGATGAGGAGGATGTGTTTGTGGGTACCATGAGATTCAAGACTTGCAAGGTAAGGGTTTGATAACTCTGGCTTGAAACTCTTTGTGGTTGATGGTTTATTCATCTTCTTTTTTTTCCTTGACCCTGGTCAGCAGTTTATCTTAAAGCAACTTATAGTAGCCTTGTTTCCCTGCAGAGGAAAGGAAGGAAGACTCAATGAAAGGCATTCATTGGTCACCAAAGGCCACCAAGCAGCAGAGTGGCATAGGTGGGAAAAACACCAAGTTGCCAATCCATCAGGCCACACAGCCCTAGAATTATATGTGCCTTGTAACAGAAAGGCTAAAAGGACAAAAAATATCACGGGGACTGAGAGGAAGCCCCAGACTGTCTATCTGAGCTCTTATGTGAGCTTACACCATCCACTGCTGCAGATGATGGGTATCTTCCAATGCTGTTTCCCTGCAAGCGGTCAGCCCCTGGCATTGTACCTGCCTCTGAGATAAAGTTTGTTCATCTCAGCCTGAGCTGCTGTTCCCAGCAGCACCCCAAATTGGACATATAGAACAGGGCAGCTCAGAGACCTGCTCCCAGCCACATTTGGGGGCTGCCTCAAGGCACTTGCCACCTCACCTCACTAGCCCTCAACAAAGCAAATGACAGCTCAGGCTTGTCACTGTCAATGGCAGCATTTTAACACCCCGTGGCTGTCAGCAATGTGAGTGTCCCGTGTGTAACGTGCCACTGGCCAGACCCTGGCTGTAACCTAAACCAGGGTTGAATGTATCCTTGATTCTGCCCTGGCAGGAGACAAGAGGATCTTGTGCTATTCAAATGCAAAAGCAGCATGGTGTTTGCTTTCTTAAAATTGTTTTTGATTTGGGGTGGTGTTAAAACAGGTTGAGCAAGCCCAGCAGAGAGAGTCACTCTTGGAAAAGGCAACCTGAAAGGACTTTCCCAGGGAGACCAATCCCTAATCTGGCAGTTACAAAGCTGCTGCAGCTGTCGGATAGGCTTCTAGGAAAAACAACAGGACAGCGAGGCAGGGCTGAAAGCTGAAGTGGTACAGGTGACAGAAAGCGATGCTGCCTCACCAGGGACTGAAGTGACCATTAGCTGTAAAAAACCGAATTGTATACCAGGGCATGATTTGGGACCTGAATGCACTGGGATATCTGCTGGTGAGTGCAACTGGATTTTCCATCTGGAAGGCATGACTGACTGACCCAAAAGCCAATTTAAAGTACAAATTAGATCTGTCTCCTCCCCAAAATGCAACAAGGACAGGGTGGTTATATAATATAAACCATTCTTGGTAATTTAGTGGTCCTGAAACAACAAACAAGCCAAGAGGGGAAAAAAATGGTTTGCAGAAGAATTCAAAGCCGAAAGAGCTGGACTGAGGAATTCAGTCCATATGATCCGGCAGAGATGTGTGCTGCTATTCCTGTACGTCTTGAAAGGAAACTGCCACCAGATCCTCTGCTATTTTCTGTCCGCAGGGCCCTACTGATAGGCGTGATATTTCAGCCTCTGCGCTAACCCCCCGTGCTCCAAATGTGCAGGGACAGTTGTGTGCTCAGCCCAGCAGCGTTCCCCGGTGTGCCTGTGAGAGCCAGCTCTTTCCTTGCTGACGCACAGCTGAACCCTCAGGAAAGGCAAACCTCTGCGGATCACATGGGTTGTGGCAGCTTTGCCCTGATCCATTGCAACATCCACTGACGTGGGCAGGATGGGCATTTCAGGAAGAATGTCTTCACCAAAAGGGTTGTCAAGCATTGGAATGGGATGCCCAGGGAGCTGGTGATCCCGTTCCTGGAAGTGTTCAAGAAACGACTGGACATGCACTTAGTGCTATGGTTTAGCTGGACAAGGTGGCATAGGTTCGACTCAATGATCCTGGAATTCTTTTCCAACCTAAATGATTCTGTGATTTGCAAGGTGGGTAGTGGGCAGCAATGCCTCCAAAGAAGGGGTTCCATGCTCTCTCCCTGCTGACCCCTTTTAAACAGAGAAATGTATTTTATTCACTGCATTGGTAGCAGCATATGGCCAAATTAAAAAAAAAAAATATTTTGAGCCTGAAGGAAGTGAACCACCATTTCAGGTGAATCCTTCAAGGACCATTGCAAGGTGTATTTACTACTTAATATTGGTCTACTAAGTATATATGCTTTACTCCCTGCTGTTTGAAATCAGCAACAGGCCTCTCAAATTTGAAGCAGGTATGAAGCACTCGCGCAAAGTGGATAGCACTGGTTTATTGAGGAGAAAGAGGAGGAATGTTACAATGCATCAAGATGCAGTTTCAGATGCCTGTGGTAAAAATGGGGGCTTGGCTTTGCCATGTAGAGGCTGAGTCTTGTGGCCAGAGGACCCAGCTCTCCCCTCTTCTCATTGGGACCTGTCACAATGGATTCCCTTTTTCTGGACTGGCATAAATCTGGAGTGACCACACTGACGTCAAGCTGCTGTGAGACCTAAGTGCCAAAGACTAAGGAGGCTAAAAAGAGCTTTTTTCCATTGACTTTAATGAGTCCCAAGCGAGAAGAACTGGACCCTTTCTCTTAAAACAAGTTCATTTATTGGCACTCAGCTTCAGACATGTCCCTTGGGTGCTGAGCCTGATGGGGATGCAGAGCATTGGCACTGCACATCCTGGAGCACTGCAGCCATTGTGTGAACTGGTCTTGCCAAGTGTGCCCTAGGGATGGGAAAGCATCTTTCCATAGTCCCCTTGCAATGCTGCTAAAAGGAGACAAGCCCCTGGTGGCAGGTAAAATCCCAACAAGCTGGAACAGACTCCATAGGTAGCTGAAGGTTTACTGATAGAGCTGCTTTGAATAAAGCAGGTTAACTACCCTGCCACGAGGGTTTACATCAGGTGCTGTGGTGGGAGCCATGCTGCTTCCTGACACCATCAATCTGCTTCCAGGGATGGCAGCTCATGTCCTTCCTGCTTTGCTTTGGCTTTGCTCTCCCTCACACTGGAGTGCTGGGGGGATCCGCAGGGAACTGCGGCATGGGAGGCAGAGGGCACAAATGAGGGCTTTGCCCCGTGCAGGGGAAGCACTGGTGTTGCAGAAGGACATTAGCAGTGCTCCTTCTCTCCTGGCTTTCCTCTGCGAGCAATTTCCAGGGAAATTGAACCCGACTCCACTCCATTAGCCACTAACCTCCTGTCCGCTGGGCCTGTCTTTTGCATTACGATGGAGTAGAACTGCTTTGTGCGCTGCTGTCAGGGTCTGAATCAGCTTTGATAAAAGACCAAGTGCTGGAGTGAGAGGAAGTATTTACCAAAAGTTGTTTTCAATTTCCTGAGCTTGCTGTATCCATTCTCCTTCACTTCTGGACTCCAAAACAATCAGTCTTCTAGGGGAGCCTCGCTTCATTATTTTTGCTTCCCCTAGTGCAGTTGACACTTAGTCTGGGTTTCCCAATCCTCCCAGCTCTGATTCGTTAACTTCAAAGTCCATACAAAGCTGCTGCGGGTTCCCCGGCTGCTTGCACAGGGATCCCTGCCTGCCCCGGCACTGTAGGGCTTGGTTTTCCTAGACTGAGCTGTGACACAACTCTGCCTGCCTCTGCACATGCATGTGGCATCTGGTCTGCCCTGGGCAGGATTCTGGGGTTTCCAGATCACCCTATAGTGTGTTCACCCCACATGTGGGCTGGTTGTCCCAGATGGGTGGCAGCTTGAGCCTGATCTGCATCTGTCAAAGGTGAAGGGTTATTTTAGTGATGTGTGTGGAAATAGGCAGTGGAGGATTAACGGGAACTCTGTACCTGGCAGAAGTGAGGGGGAGGCAGGATAGCCCAGCTGTGCAGTGAGGCTGGAGGCATTCAGCAGGAGCTTCACACCAAACTGTTTAATGGTAAATCCAAATGCAAATCAGTGCTGTGGCTTATCAGTCCCTCGCGTGCCAATGCACCGTGGGGAGCACCTCAGTGCACACAATGCCTGAGCTTGGCCTTTCCAGAGGGAGGTTTTCTGCTCAGCAAGGGGCTGAGGGGGAGTTGCTGTTGGGAACAGAGGAGCTTTTCTCCAGAGTCCCAGCCTTGTCCTGGAGAACGTTGTGCCCTACTGATTTCATGCCTGAAAATCTCACCCTTATTTTTCCACCTGGCTGAGCAGATTTTGAACGTTCAGTCTGAGAACCTCTTTGCTACAGCTAATGCTTTGTACTGCTCTAGCTGTGCTGAGAGCCTGTAGTGGTGCTCTGCACCAGGGGTTTCCCAGGTTCACCAAGAGTTTCCAAAGCAGCTTTCCCAGTGTAGGCACATCTCAGTCCTGAGCAAAACGCATCTCCCATGGGCTGCTGTGGGAATTTTTAAGCTTGCAGCATATTGGAGAATAATACTGTAAGGGTGGAGGCTTTTTCTTGTCTTATTTGTAGCAATGTTGTTCCTTTTAATTTACCATCTCTTTCCCACCCAGGCTCTGCAGGAACCAAGATAACAGTGAAAAACAGGCTAGAAGAGATGACCTTCTCTGCAGACTGCAGCAGCACTGAACACAACCCATTAAAAATCTGCTCCAAACATGCAGGAAAAAACCCAACAACAAACAAAAAAACCCAAACCACTGCTGAAAAGAAGTACAACATCTCCATGTGAAATGCTTCTTGGCTGTGAAATGCTTCTGCTGTGAGAAAAAAGTTCCTTCCACCATGAAGAAGGGTGCAGAGCCTGGTTTGCTCGGAGCCATTCCCCTCGTCATCTGAACAAAAGGTGAGAGGTTAGCTGAAAACACAGGGAGAAGCGTGGGCAACTTAACTGTGTGTCCACCACTTGCTGCCTCACTGTCCTCCTGCAAAGCCTTCCCTCTGCGGGGGGTGCGGGAGAAGGGGTGGCCTTTCAGAAGGGTTGGCCCCAAACCGTGCAAAACCCGGGTTTGCTTCACCCTCCCTTGGAGGCTCTGAGCCAGCCTCTGCAGGAGCTGCTGATGGCTGCATTCCCACCCCTGACGCAGCCCAGCTCTGCTCGGTTGTTCTCACACAGCTCTGGGGACAGGTTCCCACCACTGCGGCTGCACGAAGCCAGTTTGGCTTTGATGGGAGGGAGGCAGCAATGAGCTCAGGCATTTCAGGGTTATGAAAATATAAACCCCCAACCAGATACTACTAACTCTGTTTCTTCCCTACTTTCCTTGCTTCTACCAATGCTAGGAGTTCATATTGTGCAGTGAGCCCCTTTGTTTTGTAGGAAACCAAGTGATTGAAAACAGCCATGATATTACTATGCGTGGACAGTACATTTTTTCCATGTATTTTCATAACTCTTTTCCCAAAGGATCAAATGTGTCTTTATTCTATAACTCTACAATGGGTTAGAGCAGCTCCTCGGGCGGGAATTGTTCTGCTCCATAGGCTACTTAATACTTCCTATAAACAAATGCCAAATTGGGTAGGTAATACTCAATATTTCTGACCTTCCTAGCAAAGTATGTGTAGCTGCCCATTAGAGAGACAGGGGTGGAGATACCTATTGTGAACCTAGGGCTAAAGATGACAAAATACTGGTTGTAGGTGGGTTTTTTTTGTTGTTGGGGTTTTTTTTTTGTTTTGTTTTGTTGGTTTTTTGTTTGTTTGTTTGTTTTTAGGGGTTTTTTGAGTTGTTTGTTGGCTAATTTTTTAATTTTATTTTTATAAAAAGCAAGGGTGTGTGTTCAGCTGCATTTCCCACAAAAGAAATGCATGGAAGCTTTGATCTCAGACCTCTATTGTAACTTAGGCCTCTGCTACCTCAGCTAAAATCTATCTAGTTGAGTTTCACAATAATGCTACAGGATGTATTTTTAAGCTTGCATTTGCCTGCTTGCTTTTTGTCCCTAGTTAACACTATGTAATTCTCTAAATATTGTCTAAACTTGAGCCATGACATCAAGACTCTTCATCAGAGCAGGACCTTCACAGTCCTTGGGATGGGAGGTTTCCACTCTGCTTGCCCTTTAAGAAAGAGCTGCTTGGGGCAGACAGGACACTGGTGGTGCCCCACGGGGACCCTAGACCAGTGGTAGATGCTGCCAAATTGTTGTGGAGGTGACATTACCCCACTATAAGCCTGGCAGTCTCTGGGATATAAAGCAACTTAGGACGAGGGAAGGTCTGTGACCAGGAAAGGAAAAAAAACCCCTAAACAGCACTATAGCTGTTCCTCACAAGGGCCCTGAAAACTCATGTGAGTTTTTCTATTCCCCCACTGCTGTTTCTCTCAAGCAGCCCCACTCAGACATCCTACTCTCACTGCCTTGCCTGGGAGGGACATGGCTGTGCTCGCCTCAGCCCCTTGCAGTGCTCCATCTGAGCAGCGTTGTGCAAAGGGATGATCTGCAGACCATGCACTTCCACTTGCAAGAGTCCTCCCCTGGCCTCGTTTTTTTACTCTCCTCCCTCCTCGCCTTTGCACTCAGAAAACATCTGTTTCCAGATGTTGTTCTTGAGTCTAATAAACGCAGCGAAAGGCCTTGAGTTAATATATTTACAATAGCTGGAGATGTCGGCTGCTAGTTAATGGCTCATCGAGCACACTAAGACCCCCATGTTTCCTGGGCGGGGGGAGGACAAGAACAGAAAGGAAAAAGAGAACTGGGGTGGGGTTTTTCTCCCTAGTAAATGACCTGAAAAGGGGAAGTTCTCCTCAGACAGTTTTGGAGGCACTGGTGGGATTGAGCACACAGCCATTTCCCTGCAGTTGGCTTCAACTTCCAGTTAGCGACAGGAAGGGCACATTATTTTTTAATGAAAGGTTGTGCTTAAAGCGAAGGAAGGTGAGGAAAGCCTGCTGCTATTATCCACCCCTTTCCAGGCCAAGTGAAGACGAGCTGTAGGTACCTGGCAGGCTTGAACTGTGCTTATAGAAGCAAGAACCTCATCCATGCGCAGCTCTTCTATTTCTGGCCTCTGGCATGGAGTGGTTCATGTCCACAGTGCCTACCTTGGGTCAAAGAGGGTCTGTTGCAATGATACCACATTGTGCCCTGCCTTACACATCGTGCCCCTTTATGAGCATTGCGTGTCCGTTGCAGAGCAGTGCTGGGCAAACTTTGCCCACATACCAATGCCCCCGAGAAAGCTGAACTGACAGTGCCAGCTACAGACTGAGCAAGCCGGAGGCTTGCCAAACTCTTTGTCACTGATCAATTGCCCCAGTGCCATGTGCTAGATGGGAAACTCTTTCGCTGAACAGAGGAATTCAGCTGCTTTGGGAGGTATATATGGTTATATTTCCTCCAGATTTCATTGTATGTTTGTGCTGAGGTCCATAACCGCCCCAGAGGACCTGCTAGAAGTGGCGGAAGTGTGTGGTTACTGTCCTTGTAAAGAATTGCATCAACCTCCCCGAGGAGAGAGGGATACAGCCTCAAGCTCAGCATATCGAGGGCGGTCTAAGAGTCACCGGTCAGTGAAATCACTCCTGACTGCAACGGAGCATCTGCTTCTACTCAACGAGCCTCAAGAGACACAAACTTGCAGGAGGTTTGAGGCCGGCACCCACCTCCTCAGGGGCTGTGGGGAGAGCTGAAGGCTGAGCTGTGCTCACCTCATGGAGCGATGACTCCACATGCTGGGGCCCATCCCTGGAGGCAGCTCATTTGTCGAGCAGCGCTGCAGACGCGACATGCGCAGTTGGCTCAGGTTCGTAGCTAAATTAGTCCATTTGTATTGGCATGGGATGACAGGGCTCCTTAATGCCTCATGGATAGAAAAATTGCCCTCCTGCACATCTGCAACTAAGGCTTCCGCATGAAACCCGGCTGAGTGCGGCTCTCCAGCCTGCGGCACCTCTGACATACCCCCTAAATGAGCTGATCAGCTGGAGGGGGGCTGGCGGGGAGGCAGGAAAAGGCACTTACAGAGTCATTCAGCCGATGCTTGTGTCTGGACAGCAGGGTCTCTATCACAAATAAGAGCGAAAGAGCAGAGACCTCTCCTCAGCCAGTGTGGGGAAATGAGATGTAGACACCCAGCAGATTTCCGTTTTCAGCTTAGAGGGTGGCTTTTTGTGATTTTAGTGCTTAGACTGGTATAAAGGGGAGATGGAGACAGACAGCCTGAGGTGAAACAATGTATAACACAGGCAGGTAGCTGGAGTCATCAGTAGTTCAACCTCAGTCTTAGTGTACTTCAGCACTCTCTAGGATGCTCAGCACCCCAGTTGCCAACTGACATTTCTCTGATCTCTGCTTCCCAAACACTGCATCATCAGCCTCTAAGCATCTCCCCTTTATTTCTTGCTGTCTGCTTATTTTTGTGATTGCAGATAACTCTTGGGTAACTCCATGGACCATGGTTTATCTCTGGAAAAGCCACAGGCTCAGGGACTCCTTTTCCTTTTGCAAAGAAATTGGCTGCTAACATAGGGAAGAGATCGAGCAGGGGGTAGGAGACGGGGGTGGCTGCGCCTTCCAAACAGACACCCAGTGTGCGCCAGGTCTGTGGGTAACACGTTTCTGCCCTGCTCATATGAGAAACTGTTGAAAGGCTGCAGCCATCAGAGGGGTGTTTTCCATGCGTGCCGGAACAGCAGCGCAAATTGGAGCAGCGAGATGACAAGAAACCTGCTAAAAGAAATAAAGAAAGGATTTCCTGCCTTGCAGACAGTAAAGCCCCGTTTTGGGAAGCGAGTGGCTGTGAAAGGCATGAGGCCATTCAAAGAATTGGGGCTGTGTGCTACCGGGTCCTCCAAGGGTTTGTCTGGTGGAGGAGAAACAGCTCGTGCTCGCGTTAACCTGCTCCCAGAAGGTCTATTTCTTCCAGCCCTCTGAAACAGAGACCGGGCCAAAGATGAATATGAGTTTTCTCTGCCAGTAATTTCCAGCACAGACTGCACGCAAAATCTTCATTTAAAACGTGTAAATGACAGCGAAAGAGCCACAAGGGAGCCAGATTTTAAGAGACCAATTTGCTGCCTGGGTTTTAAGGACTGTGCACCATGGTGAGCCCTGTGCTGCTTTGCTGCTGAGCGTGCTCAAGGAAGGGATCAAAGAATGGACAGACAGACAGGCAGGGGCTCAGCAGAGCCTGCATGTCACCCTGGAGGATAAAATATTGTATGTTATGCTCAGAAAAATTGGTAGAGGTGGGCCTCCCTTGCTCCTGAAGAACAGAAAGAGACTTTGTTTCCCAGACGCGTGGCTCGGAGCTGCCCTGCAGCACGTTTTAGGGAGACTGCTCCCTGCCAAAGAGGGTTGTCTGTCTGGTGCCCTGCGCCCGCCGGGACACGGAGGAGGTGACGAGAAGCTCTGCTTCACTAGAGGGCCTCAGCAGATTATTTCCTCTGAACGCCCTTGGCAGGCTGTACCCCCAAATCAAGCCCCAAAAGCTCCCCCCTTGCACTGCAGCTTGCCTGCCTGGGGTGTTTCTCCCTGTTGCCCTTCGCTTGTTTCTTGCAGAGCCCTCAGCTGCCAGCTCTTGTTTCCAAATGTTTCCCTCTGTTTCTCACCCCGCCTGGTTGATCTCCTCAAAATATCAGGGTCAAAATACTCCGCGGCTGGTGCCTCAGGGATGCCCCAGGATCTGCGTGGGGGACGCGACAAGGCTTTTGCACCATCCCATAAAGTGCTCTCGGCTGCGGGGAGGAAAGGAAGACGCAGGCTGGTGTGAGCCCAGCCTCTGCTTTACAATCTCTTTCCTGCCACTATAAATAACCTCGGCGAGAGTCACTTCAAAGGAAGGGCTGGCGGCGGAGAGGTGCTTTGGGGACCGAGCGGGACAGGGGCGTCCCACTGCCCGATCCCACCCCGGCGCTTTGCATAAATAAATAAATCATGCAGCAAGGGAGAGGTGGAGAGAGAGGGCGAGCAGAGGAGGTTACTTTGGGAAGCCGCGCAGCTCGCTCATCCCAGCCCCGTAGTTCGAAGGGAGTGTGTCATGTTACAGGGGAGCCACGATCAGCCAGAGCACAACGTCGCCAGAGCAGCTGAGAATTACCTCTCTCTAATGGGGACTTTCATGTGCAAGCTCCTGGCCAGTCTGCGAAGGAACTGAAACGGGCAGCTTAGAAGGAATCTAAAACTCCCCAGCGAACCAAAAGACAGAAACACAGGAGGAAAAAAAATCTTGATCAGATTATTTTCCCCCCTCGCACTCTTTGCTGCAGTTGGATCTCTTTTTTCTGCACCTCTTTTATGTGTGTGTGGTTTGTTTTTATTTTTTAAAGACACCCCCCCTATCCACTTTTGTCATTATTGCTGTCATTTGTCATTTGCTGGCACTGGGATCCTCTTGGATGCTCTTTTTCTGTGCCTTCTGGATTGTGCTTCTTGGAGTAGGAGTGAGGCTTTCTTTATTCTATTTATTTATTTATTGTTTCTCAGGACAGGGAGGGAATGTTGGAGGAGAAGAGCTGGAAAGGCGTCGACGAAGCAGCTTTTGACAGGGGGTGTGTGACTCCCCCCAGGACCGGCGATGGGGAGAGATGCTGCCGCCTCCCTCTCCTGCTGGGCTCGGGGCTGCCCGGCGTCTCCCTGCTTTCTCTGGTGCTGAGCCTCCTGCTGTACTTTCGGACCTCCGATCTGCAGTCCCGGGTGTCCCACTTGGAAGCGGACAGACCCACACAGCTCCCTGCCTGGCTCTCAGCAGACCAAATGGAGACGGCTATTTTGGGAAGAGTTGACCAACTGCTTGATGAGGTCGGTGTCCTTTCATTTTGCATGTATAGTTTGCAGTGCTGTAGATTTTAGGCACGTGCATGCTTGCATAGTTGTGTTTTTTTTCCCCTGCCTTAAAAACCTATCTCTGCACAAGTGATGCTGCTTCTAGGTTGAATTCCCTGTGTCTCCAGGTCCCTCCCACCTCTCAAACTCACCTGGTGTTTGCTTCTCTCTTCCCTAGCCCACACTGTGGCTGAACCCTGCACTTTGCAAAGAGGAAAACCTCATCCCTGGTCCTGGCAGGGAGGGAAGAACCTCCAGCCTTCTCTGTCTGGTAGTGTTGCCTGCTGAAAGAATTTGAGCTAGAGGTTAAACCTGGGGATTCAGTGTGTGTCTGAGCCCCAGGAGAGGGACAGGCATGGCATATAGCAGCTAGGGCTGCTATGGGAGGAGGTAATTGCAAACACCCCAGTGTTATGATGGGCTGGCTTTGCTGCTGTGCCAGCCTTGACCCCTTCCACAGCTCCTGGCTCAGGAAAATGAGGCACACTGGCATTGCCAGGATGGCTTCTGGTACTGCCAGAGCATCAGTGCAGAGCATATGGCTGTGTTATGCCTGCTTGAGCCCCATCCAAGCTCCACTGGACCCTGTGGGTTCTCCTCTGAGGATGGGGGAATGCTGGTGCTAGCTTCAGCAGGTCAATAAAGAAGGCTCAAAAGTGCAGATTTTTGTTGGTGACACCTTTTACTCTGTTGGTGCTGCTGGGCTTCTGTACCCTGTGCGGGATGAGTATCCTACAGTATTCCTTGCCTTGTTGGGCTTTGAAGCAGTGTTGACATGTCTGGGAGCAGATGGTGGTTCATGTCTCTGAACTCTTCAGATGGGTCCACACTGACCTGTTCCCACAGCTCTGGGGGAGGCTTGGGGCTGAAATTCAGGGCTGGAGCTGTTTCCACCCACCTCTCATTTTCTCTGTTTACTGCAGCTTTGGCTTGAGTCATGCTGGAGAGATCCCTGGGGCTAGCCCAAAAACTGTTTGTGTCTGAAAAAAACCCCTCTTGTGCTGCTACCGCCAAACGAGGCGAGGAATGGGATGATCCGAGTGGTGGCTATAGGGACCTGCCTTGGGCAGTGCTGCCTGGTACCTGGGGTGACCCCGGCCCCCCTCCTGCTTTCCAGGAGCAGCAAAGGTCTGTGGTGAGGAGTTTAAACCTGCAGCTGACAGGCTCGGCTTCTGTTTATGAGTCTTGTGAGAGCAGTCCCTGGATCGGCTGGGGTTTGCAGCCAAAAGCCGTGAACCTCGAGTCAGCAAACACTGCAGGAGCTGAAGGATTTGGTTTTGAGTTGTCTCTTTGGATGAGGAATAAGGGGAAGATGGGGTCCATGGGGTAGTACCCCACTTAAAAGAAGGTTTTTGGAGAAACAGAAGCATTGCAAGTGGCTGGAAGAGTTGCACTCTTGAGCAGGAACTCCTTCCCCACCACCAGGCAGGGGATAACATCCAGCAATCCCCCTGTTGCTGCTGGCATGAGTCTGCTGGGAAGTCGCAGTTTATCTCTACCAAGTGATTTGAGAAGTGCTACAGGATGCCTGCCGGGAGCAGTGCCCGAGGCCGGATGGCCCCCTGTGTCCTGTGGGATCTGCTGGCCACGGCACCTTTCCGCCTTTTTATAGCTTGGCTTAGTGAGGAAATGGGGCTCTCATGGTGCCCGTGTGCCAGGCAGCGCCCCTGTTTTCTGAGCAGTCCCTCTTGTGCCCCTGGGCGTGGCCCAATCTCCCTCGCAGCCAGCGTGGGGAGCAGCTGAGGAACAGGAGTGATGGCTTGAGGGGCCAGCACTTGCTCCCAGGTACCACCAGGGTTAACAGTTCCATGCTGGGTCACAGCTTCCAAAAGAGCTTGGAGAAAAGTACCGGAGCCTGCGGAGGAGCAGGGATGCCTGGCCCAGGTCTCCTGTCCCTTTACACCTGGGAAGGGCTGCTGCCAATGGAGAGAGGAGAGCTGTGCCCCCTGGGCAGGAGACCTTCCCCAGCTCCACTGCCCACTTCCCCTAGGCTCCTAAACCTCAGGTCTCCACACTCAGCCAGAAGCACTGTCCTGGGCCAAGTGGCTCGAGGTCCAGGGTGGGGGTCTGCTGGTGGACAGATGGTGAGATGGCATATGGGGCTTTTGCTTAGGAAAGAAAAACAAATCCCCCTGGTCCTCCTTCTCATTGCGTCTGAAGTGGGGCTAAGTGGGATAGGTCTGGCTAGCAAGGGGCAAGGATGGAGAAAACCAGGGAAGATAAAGGGGACCAGGAAAAGGATGTGAGAAAAAAAATAAGGAAAGCAAAAGACTGTTCTGAGCATGACTGGGGGAGAGGGGCTGTGAATGGGCTGCCGTGATGGACGTGAAATTCATTCCCCCCTGCTCAGACCCTCGCTGCCTCTCATTGCCACATCCTCACAGAGTTTTCTGGTGTTTCGACCTTAATGGGTTTCACAGCTGCCAGCTCAGTGTTATCCATCACAAAATAAAACAGCAAAGCTTTAAAGGAACCCCAGCTTTGGAAAAACCTGGTCTGAAGCAGGCGGGGAGGTGGGAGGTAAGGGAAGCCACGGCACAGGAGCACATTTCTAGCTCTAATGGCTGTGAAGATCAGCTGGAGAAAAATGAAGGAGCCAAGTCTATAAGGGCTAATATAGAGGAGCTCTAAGGTTATGCTCAAAACCTGTACTGCTCTGCACTCCAAGCTGGAGTGTGGAATGCTCTCCAGTCTGTGCCCAGGTGTGCCCTGGATGTTCCCAAGGGTCTGTGAGGGACACCATACAGATTGCAGTGAAAAGTGCAAAATGCCAAAGCTCTGTTAGGTGCCTTTCTTCTAGACATGCAAAAATAAAGCAAACTGGCAGGGAGAGGAGGTGGGTTGGTTTGCTTAAAATGTTAATTTTAAGGCAGTTGGTGGGGGTGTTTTCTTGATCTTGGAGCCTGGTTTTTGAGCACCACTGGGTGCTGTGTCGGTGTTTCCATCTCAGTTCAGGAGGAGCAAAGAGAGGGCGGCAGATGCTTTCCCAGAGGCAGCCTGACCAGTGCTTCACTTGCTACTGTGTAAACCTCTTGCCTGGTGTAGGCGAATACCCGAGGGGAATTTCTACTAGACACAAATTGACTGGGTTTTCCTATAAAAACATCTGTGCAGAATGGGCTAGAAATAGGTAGTTCAGGGGGAACTTTACCTTCACATAGGAATTCCTCTGCATTTATGGGACATCATAAAATCATACAAAGAGCACAAATAAACTCATATTTGCAGGAGAGGCAAAGCTTTCCAAAGAAGAAAACAAGGTCCTTTCCCATGCTGGGTAACATTTGGTACTATTTCATTTGCCGAAAGCTCATCAGGGTGGAGAACAGGATGGATTCAGTGCTGCTGCTAGGAAAAACAATCCCCGAATTTGTGAGCTTGTAGAGATAGAAATGTGTATGTGTAACACAACAGCAGGTATCCTGTGCAGCCTGGAGGAAGATCAGCTGCCCCTCTGCACCGTGGTGAGCATGCTCAACTTCTCAGGGGTTTGTGTTGAAGGCATTTGTTGTGGCTTTAGTGATGCTGAAGGGATTCAGGGACTGTGCCCGTGAATGGGGAGGGAGCATTGATCCTCACTGCTTTCCCAATAGTCTCATTTCGCTGGGACTCTTTCCGTACTTATGCAAGCAAAGGAGGGACAGCTGAAAACTCCCTTTCCCTCACGACTTAAAGCTTTTTTTCTTCTGCTATTCAGTATCTCAAAGCACACTGCTCAATTCTGCTTCCCAGTGTCTGCAAGCTTGCTCTCAACCTGGCCTCCATCTTCAGCTTTCCATCCCCAAATACCAGATCTGTTTTTTCCTTCCAACTTCTCTGGTAGCTAAGTCCTGTTTCCTTTCAGCTGCTTGCAATCCCTGCACCTAGATGGTGTTATTTCCAAGCTTTTTGCTCTCTCTGGGAGGACTCCCTGCTTGCTTTTGCTCTGGGCCACATGGTCCTGTGATTCCAGGAGCTGGGCCTTTAAGAAAAAACAGTGAAATTGGAGATAAAACAATAAGAGTTAACAAAACCACCCACCCTTGAAATCCCCCTGATGGTTGTAATAGATTATCTATTTAAGATGTGTTTCTTTTAGCTGTTGGAGATAGTGGTGGGAAATGATTTCACCTTCCCCGGGTGACTGCAAACAACTGGGAATGCTAAAGAGCTATTAATCTGCCCCCTTTGAAGAAGTGCCCTCCCTCTCCCCTAATCTCAAGTGCCCCTCCAAAACAGACAGGCACTTGCAAGGTTTAGGAGACCACAGCCATAGTCCTTTAATGCCAGAAGAGTTCTTGCTTTCTCTGCTCTGTCCGCCCTTGTCAGCCCTGTCCTGTCATGCTTGCAGTAAGTTCGCCCACGGGAAAACCCCATGCTGGCTTTACTGCCATTCCCAGCACGTGTGTCAGCCCAGCCCTCCTTGCCTTTCCTTCTTGCAGACAGAGAGTTTCCCCCTTTCCTTGATGCTCAGTGATGTGTGATGGCTCCCTAAACACACAGGGGTGCCCAGTCGGAGCTGGTCAGCTCTGGCTCCAGTGCCGGCGAAGGCTTTTTCAACCACGTTCCTATGTGCAGAGGGAAGGTGCAGCTGTTATGTCACTGGAAAACGTGACAGGCAAGAGCAAGCTGGCTCTGCTGACAAGGCAATCCTCTCCAGAGGAAGTGTTTTCAGCGCTTCTGCCAAGGCAAGAGGGAGCCAGTTGCTGCTCTTGGTGTTACATGCTCCAGGTATCCCCCAGGTGAAAAAGCAAACCCCAGTTCCCAGGAAGGAGATCACAAAGCCTAGACTTCCAGAGCCCCACCTTCTTTTAATTTTGCTTACACAAGTCAACCTTGCCCTAAAATTGAATGGTTTTGTGTTGCCTGGGAATGAAAGTTTTCCCTTGAAAACGCCATTTTTAGAGAGAAGCCCATTTGTTTTGCTGTCCTGAGCAAAGGCAGCTGCTTGTGTTGGACCGGGTGATATTTTGTACAGTGGTATGAGGGAAGCAGAAAAGGACAGAAAATTGTTTTGTTTCACCATCTCAACCTAAAGTTGAATTGAGGTCTCCAGAAGCCAAGGATTTTTTTCTGTGTTTCAGTCAGTGTTTAGTAGACTGTGCAGGAAACTGAACTCCAGGCGCTCCTAAATTCCTGGTAGGGTTTGCCTCCCACTGAAGGTGCCAATTCCACGGCACCACCGCCCTTTGTATTCCCCAGGGATGTGCAGAGCTCTTGGACTCAAGGGAGGCACCAAGGATGGCGAAAATGCCAAATGCCAGTGAGTGCCTGATGGCTGATGGTCATGGTGCACAGGGCTGTGCTCCCATCCCTGCCCAGCAGCTCCTGCACCTTCCTCCTGAGGGCCCCCCATCCTTGAGAAGGCTATTTCAGTAGTCCCAGGTCTTTCCAGGACCCTGACCCTGCAGATAATGTCTTGGGGAAATGTTATTGCTCCGGTTCCGTTCCCGGTTATGCTGAAGTCCTGCTGGGTCATCACTTCCCTGATAAGTCCAATTGCTGCTCCTCTCCTTCTGTGCTGGCACAGCAACCCAGCCAAGGCTTCTTGCAGCCCCCCCAAGCTTGGCCCTTTCCACTTAGCCTCTCCAGTGCCTCTGCACTCAATGGGGCAGCGATCTGTTCCAGTTTTCCTTGCAGATTTCTGTCCTACGAAGGGTCCTGCTGCAGCCAGGGTGTTTGGCCCCTTACTGGTTAGGAAATGGCTTTCTGCTCCTGCCTTTGCAACCCATCATCTCTCCCTTGTGCTGAGGCCGATTCCCAAACATGGGAAAGCCACCCAAATGTGGCGGTCTGATGTTGAGACATTTTGGTTGGCATGTGTGTAGATGGAAATGGGAATGTGTGTGCCTACATACCAGTGTGAGTATCCAAATAAAGGCTCCTCTGTCCCGTTTGTGCCCATGTTTGACCATTAGCACAAAGTGACTCAGTGCTGCAGAGCAGAACTGTGCCATCGGGGAGGTGGCAGCTAGCTGGGAATGTGCCCAAATGCAAAGATTCACATATCAGTGCTTTTAAACTGAGAGGGTAAACACAGATAAAAATGCTCTATGGGAACTGGCAATTCTCACCTGAAACCCCTCCTCACCCTGATATCAAATCAACTCTCTATCAGAACATTTCAGTCTACCATGCAAAATAGAGCACTGAAAATACTCAATTTCTAGTCAGTCACAACAACCTTTACTGCTTTTGACTTGCAATAAGGAAGCCAGTCCTTTCAAAGTGAAAAAAAGGAAGTGTTCCAGCCAGTTCTGCCTTCCCTCATCCAGGCAGAACCAAGTTGCTTTACTTTTTTCCTCTCTAAAAGGAATTTCCCCCTAACTGATGCCTTCAGGAAGGTGCTTGATTACTTGTGAAAATAAAGTCATTTCTGTATGATCCTGGGCATGGGCTTCTGTTGCACCCAATATAGGGCTATTTCTTTTGGAATGTTGGCCCAGTTGTGAAGTAGGTCAAACAATAGGAAGGTGTAACTGGGATGGGAAGCTGGGCTTGAGGGTTAGAAGGGAACAGGGAGTGACTCATTAGCACAGGCACCCCAGCAGCTCAGCCTTCTCAGATCATCTCAAATCATTAACCAAGTGTACTTTGCAGGCATTAATGAATAACTTATTTGGGTTGATTTGCATTTTCTTTAATAAATTACAGCTATTTTAATACAGTCTGTGAGGGGTGGTGGGGATGCTGTCCCTAAAGCACATTTGGCTCAGGACATGGGTTAAGTTTAATGACATTTCCAGTGAGGGAAGATTCGGTGACCTCAGGTGGACTCTATTGGCCCTTTAAGAGATACACAGGTGGGCCCAGAGAGCAGGAGACTGACATGCTGGCACCATTAGAAATCCAAACTCATGGGAAATGAACATTCTGATGCAATTTGACATTGTGGAAGCTCTTGATAGGTTTTGTTCTGTTCTGCACTTGGAGAAAAGTTAACTTTCACAGCCTCTGAAGGTTTCAGGAGATGCTGTTGCTGTTCTCATTCACCTTCAGCCACAATTTTTTGGTGGGACCCTCCTGTCCATCTAGGTGTCTCCCTGAGCATAAGGAGCCACAGGGGGGAAGAGTACCTGCTTCAGATCTTTGGGTTTTGTCTGCCGAGTGAGTCTGCTGAGAAATGCGGCTTTTTCATAAGGACACAGTCACCAATTTATTTGCCACTGCCAGCTCTTGGTTTTGTAATGCCTGTAAGGACCACATTTGGAGGCCGTTACGAAACTCCCTCGGCCTGCTTTCAATCAAACTCCACATTTCTAGTTAAATACTGTGAACTTTAATGCCTTTCTTCATTCCCAAACTGTTCTGCCCTGTCTTTCCCATCTCTTGGGCACCCTCCCTCCCACTTTTCCAAGAATTTGAGGCTTTGGTTTCGATGGTATAAATTAATCCTTTTCCTGTTTCTCCTCTCTTGACAGAAATTGAAGTTTCACTTGCCGAGACATCGAGAAGTTCGAGACACACACCAGCGATGCAACTGCCCGGCAGGTAGGGATGTGGGGACAGCTGGCACTTTGGAAGGACCTTTTTTGTCTACATCTCATTGAAGGCTTTTTTAATGCTGTGTCATGTATGAGTGCAAAGTTGTGCATGTTTGCATCATAATGTGCTCTAGATATGGGAATTCGATGTGGAGGGGTGTGCAACAAGTTTGGTATGTGCCTAAATACCAACAGGTGACAGGAACAACAGGGCAAGTGTCAAATGTCCAGATAGATGTCTAGACAGACAATGAAGAGGGAAAGATAACATCTAGAGGGGAAATATTCCCAGTGATTTTAGACGTCAGTGTTGAAGTGGGCAGAGTGGCTCTTGGGGAGGTGCATCTTTCTTGGCTGATTTTGGAAGGTTTGAGACATGTAGGCTAGACCCAACACCAAAGCTGAACAGATGGATTTTGGTGAGCCAGAATGCCTCTGGGATGAGAAGATTTGAATTCCTTGATGTTGTACCACTATCTGAGGCATCTTGCAGAAAAACAGCCTTCTGCTAGAACTGTTCATTTGTGAGGGGGTTCAATGAAGTGGTCACTCAAGGTCCTACTTGTATAACATACAGAAATATTATGGGATTGCTTAATTGCATTATGTTTTTAATCATGCTAATATATCAAAAGGCTCTTTGAGACACATCTTCTGAAGTGGTTTCAATACAATAAGTGACAAATTGCTATGGAAAAAACATTTGTGAATGGCATTTCATTCCATGACTATGAATCATCCAGCCTTCCTCATTGTCTTTTGATGCATCAGACTGTGTAGAAAAAAACCAGAGAAGTGCCAGCTACCACTCACATCCTCAGCTGAATTTTGGGGAGAGTTTGAATTTGTATATCCAAACCGGGTACCTGAAGCTCATTTTGCAAAGAAAGAGGCAGGGGAAGTTGTGTCTGGACGAGCACATGAAAGCAGCATTTCTATTTTCTGTGGTTTCTGCTTTGGTTCTCTTTGGTGCCCAACGTGAGGTGTTTGACAGTGTCTGGTGGTACACATATCAAAGTGTATTCAAATATGGTCAGCAGTGGGATAATGGTGGAAATTATGGGGGGTTGTCTTTGCTGTAAGTCTCAAAATCATTGTATTTAGACCTATGTAGAGACATAGGAGGCAGTCTCTTGCCACATTAAAATGGATTTGCAAGGTGGCAGCTTGTAAAAGCAAGAGGTAAAGCTGTACAGGTTTATGATGGAAAAGAACTAAAATCCAGGATCCAGACTTGTAGAATATTGGAAAAAGCCTGATTTGACTACTCTGGATCAGGACTGTTGGACTTCCTTTTTAGTCCCAGAAAGAAACAACTGGAGCTATTTTAGTTTAAATTTAAAAGATAGTACAAATGAAATGTCTTCTAAGTATCTATTCTCTAAAGAACAGATCAAAACTGAGCTCAACTGTTTTTAAATGTCAAACTTTTTCCTCCAATGGGAACACAAATCATAGCCCTACTCCATTTTCAAGTTCTTGCCTAGACTTGACATATAAATGCCATAAAACCACAGGAATGAATATCCTCCTGGTGTTTCTGAGCCAGCTTGGAAAAGGAAACTTAGAACTTGAATGCAGAGCAGAGAAAAAAGAGATTCACTGATTTTTGAGGCCATCTGAATGTGACCCCCTGCACCAGGCATGTGATAGATGAATTGGCCAAGTATTTCAGCATCAAGGACATAATACTTGGTTACAGATACCCACATCCCGTGGGAAGGCTTGGCAGCAGTTGGTTATGGATTTCTCCTAACACTTGGGTGCCCACTCATCCAGTTAAGCTCATAGTATTGCTGAATGACAGCTTTGATTCAGGACAATAGTATCGTCTCATAAAGGTTCAGGCTGCCTTTTTACCTGTTAAACTTGCTCATCTTCATCAAATATTCTACAGATACGGGTACTATATGTAAATTTCCCCCCCACCCTGTCACCTAATCTGTCGAGGGAAATGAGACCACAGTCTAAAGCTGATATTGTGAGGTCTTAATTCTTGGAGCAGTGCAGAAATGAAGGCACCTTCAGCCAGCTGCTGTCTCTTCTCAGACCCTTTGCTCCAGGGTATTTCCCTTTGGTCTCCAGACGGATGCAACACAGGCCACCTGAACGCACTGTCGTGCTGTTTCAACATGGTCTCTCTTGCAGCCCGAGACCTTGGGAATCCTTTTCCCCAGTGCATTTTTCCCCTTGTGTTTAAAATGCCCCAAGGACCAGACAACGTGACTTTTGCGGGAGACCAAGGTATTCAGAAGCGTCAAGATGTTGCAAGACTTGGCGCATGCCTGTTGCTTCTCACTGGCCCACTTTACTGCCTATAAACACATCGTACTCCTCAGCAAAAATAAATGTTTATCAGAAGTGACATTTGAGTTCATCTCGAGCTGCGAGCCAGGTCCCTGCATGGCAGAGAAGGGGAAAAGGAAGACAAGTTCATTTGCTGACCTGTTCAGTGCGGATGTGGAGGTCCTGGGCAGTGTCACCAATTGCCATAGAAGAGCTTCAGAACAGAGGGGGCTGTGAACATAAATGGTTTGGAAACGCTGGGAATAGGAGAGCAAGAAGGTTGTGAAGCGTGTGACTGCACTGTGGATATCTGAGTGTGTGTGATAAGGACTGTAGGAATAACACGGTCAGGAAAACAGCACAGCTGTATTTATAGCAAACGATAAGGAAATATAAGTTTCCTTTGACTGGGAAGCTGCTACTTCAGATCACTTGGGTTGGGGGTGGGTGTGGCTACCTGTGACATGTCGCTCCTTGGCATTGAGTTTTTTGAGCTCAGGGGTCACAGTGGGCTTTTCCAGCAGTGTCTTGGTGGGGAGGACAGAGCCTCCAAGTTTAGCACAACCTTTCTGGGTAATTAATGACTCGGTTCCCTCTGTCTGATAGGTAACCTGTGTGATTCCTTCTGTTCCCACTGTCTGCCAGGCTGACCTGGGACAACTTTGCACAGGTTGGGAAAGAGACCCTAAGGCTCAATGGTAGTAATGACTGTAGCTATTCACCACTCCCAGAGCCTGCGCCGTGCTGGGGCCAAGTGTGGGCTGGGAACTCAGCACAGGTTTGGTCTGAGGTTTTTGCATGCTAGGATGAGACTGGGGGAGGTTTTCTGGGGCTGAGCAGATGCTTTTCCATATGGTATGTGGATGTGGTTGAGAGCTACCTGAGGCTGGAGGATCCTCTTACAGCCAACTGGCCTCCCTTGATTTCTTCCATGTAGTAACAAAACACTGTGAGGGAAAGCATCATCTTTCAAGTTGACAGAGCAAAAAAATCTAAGCTTTCTGTAGATCAGGTCTAATCTAAGATTTCCTTAGATTTTTTCTTATATTAGGTCTAATCCAAGATTTCCTTAGATTTTTTTCTTAAATCAGGTCTAATCCTGATCCAGTTACAGATCCAGACTGTGTCTGCCTGGACAGCCTCAACAGCCAGAGATTACACCAAAATCCCTTCCCACAGCCGTCTTGGCGGAGGTGGGTGCTTGTGTATTTTGAATACTATGACTTTTTATTAGACCTTTCCCATCTTCCTCTCTTCAGCTCTGATTTTCACAGTCCCCACGTGGCTGTTTTTCACTCTGCTGGCTCTCTGCTCCAGTCTTCAATATCGCTGGCTGCTTTCTGTCTACCCCCACAATGCTTGTTTTGGTCCAGTTTCTCCTTGGGCAGGTTGGGAGCCTGCGGTGCTGGAGGCGGTCAGCCATGCAAGCAGGGAAGCAGCTCGGAGGGATGCCGAATGACTTTTCCATCTCTCCCTGTGGCAGCGCTCGCGGGCAGAGGAGGGACCTCGGCTGCAGGAGGAGGCAGCTCCCGGGAACTGGGACTGGCAGTCAGAGGGAGGTTGCACAACCCCACCACAAACCAGCGTACCTTTTGCTGTTACAGGGGCTTGGAGGATGGTGTGGGGCAGCCGCAAGGATTTTGGCACTGGATGGGAACTGGGGTATTCTCGGGAATGTCTGCGAGGCTTTACAAAGGAATGTCCCCATGGCATTTCTTCTACAAAATTCCACCCACATTCCCTGTCTGCCCCAGCCTGGGGCACAGGGAAAGGTGCTTGGCCACTCTTCAGCTGCAATTGACCTTACAGAAATTACAGCAGGAGATGCTGCAACTCAAAAATGTTGCTGCTGTTCCCCTTCTTGCAGGGAGGCCCTGCAGAAGTCAAGGTGCAGTGGTGGCCCCGGTTGCACCCGAGAGACAAGTGCCACATGCTATGCACACTCGGTCCAGGCATTCTGGTCTCCCCCTTGGGCACCCCCCCCCATGCTGTCCTGACCCCTCGGCACACTGGCAGCTGCTGGAGGAGCCCAGCAAGAAACAGTGTAGGGCTGCAGTGGGGCTCTGGCTCCCACCCAGGATGTGTCACCCAGAGCCAGCAGGGCCAGCTGACGGGAGGCCGCAGGATTAGAGGCATATCCTGACCCCTGCCTGGCCCCATAGGCAGCTGCAGAGGGAGGAAAAAACGCTGGGAAAGGCAGGATTAGGGGTGGTGGGGATGGCTGAAGCAGGGGTAGACCCCTGGGCAGCATGGGCTGAGCCTCAGCCCCGCAGCACGCAGGCAGAATATTGCATCCAGGTAGATGCATCTGTTTCTCCCTTGGGATTCATATCTTCTCCCCAAATGTCTCTGTGGAGATGAGCCAAAAAAGGGGACAGTGACTGAGTCCTGCTTGCTCCCCACATCCCAGCTGACATGCTCCTCTCTTGACAGGTTGTTTTCATGGCTTTTATATTTTCTTGCTGTCATGTTTGACATGATCCTTTTTCAGCTTGCTGGGACTGATTGGACAGATGATAGAATCATAGACTGGTTTAGGTTGTGAGGGACCTAAAAGATCATCTCCCTCCAACTCCCTGCTGTGGGCAGGGACATCTTCCACTAGACCAGATTGCTCCAAGCCCTATCCAGCCTGGCCTTGAACACTTCCAGGGATGGGGCATCCACAGCTTCTCTGGGCAACCTGTGCCAGTGTCTCAATGCTTCTCAGGGGCTCCCATAAGATTAAAAGCCTGAATGCTCTGGTGAGCACTGAGAGGTGGAGAAGATGTTTGGGATCCCTGGCGTGGGGTGAGGGTGTGGAAGGGTCACTCCAGCTATTTAAACACCAGCAGCCATGAGCCGTGTCGGAAGCTCTGGCTCAGAGCCATGAGGAGCATGAGGTGGGAGGATGCAATGAAACACCCATCCCCATGGCCCTCCTGTCAGGAGGTGCAGTGAACTAATTGAAATGATACAGTTTTGTGTTTGACCCCTTTTCAGGATGGTAAATCAACGTGGCTTCCTACGCTGACTGTGGAAAAGGTGTTTTCAGCTTTAAAAGTGTCTGAACACAGCTTTTTGACAAGTGCTAACAAAAAAAATTGGAAAAGAAGACTTTTATCTCAAGCAGCCACTCTTTGCCAAAAGCTCTGAGCTTTCTAATTTGCCTGTTTTCCCTTGAATGCACTGGCAAAGCCCTCATGGCCAGGCTGGTCAGAGAGCTGGGATCTGGAGGGAGCAGTGCCCAGGCTGCTGCGGCACCACCGCAGCCACAGCAGCATGGTGCTGTGTCAGAAAATGTGGTTCTCTGGCACGCCATCCTCGTGGCACAGCTGGGAGAAAAACTGCAGCATAATCATTGCTTAAATAGTACTCCTCCTTTTTTCCTCCCTTTGTAAGACATCTCCCTGGGAATTCCCTGAAATTTAAATATATTCCCCCATCCACATATTTTGGGCCCTCCAGAGTATACACACACTTCAGCCTGGAAGGTTGTTCATGTGCTCTGGCTTGCTGGCTGTATTTTGAGTTGGGGTTTGTTTGGTTTAGACATACTGTTGTTTCATTTGTTTTGAAGATGCAAACCACACAATGAATTCCACGAATTCTGTGAGCAGTTATGAATAGATGAGGATGAACAATTCAGGAAAAAACCAAACAAATAGTTTGCTTGGTCACTTAACTCTCTTTCTCTGAACATGTAGGCTGCTGTGCTCTTGCACAACTGCCTGGAGCAACTCGAGGAGTCACCCCCACCTTGGCTCTTGTCACCTGGAGGGTTGACATATCCATGGCTGAGGGACAGTAAGAAAGAGGAAGCCAGGATGTTCCTTATGCTTCTAAGCATCATCTCATCCAGCTTAGTCTGTGTATGGGATTTAAGCTGACTTTATTAATGAGTGTTTAATTGATGTTGATCAACCTGCTGTTGTTGTCTCAGTGCAGGCTAGGAGGGCTTGCACATGCCATTAGTACAGCTGTGAGCACGGCCTGGGCTGGAGGACTTAGAACAGCCCTGTGGTGCTACCATGCCGATGGAGTTTGGATGGCAAAAACCTCGGCCTCTCCCTCTTTATCCAAAGTATGGTTAGAAACAGCCAATGAATTGAAAAGGGTGGGCTCTAAGGCACAGTAATGGGCACAAGTGCTCAGCAAGAGAGTGGCCTGCTTATTCACACTCATCTGCTTGTTGGTATGATTCCCTCTTGCCATTTTGTGGCCTGTGTCTGGGACACCCCAGGGCTCCTCTCTTTGTCCTTCTATGTGTCTTCTTATTTTAAACTTTTTATTTTAGTTTTTTTTATTTTAAGCTGGCCGGAAGGTGGGAGGAGTCTGCTTCAAACATACAGAATTGCTGTGGGACTTTTTCTCTGGAGGCTGAGTTCTGCCCAAAGGTGCAAACAGGTGAACCTTTATGTTCAGGTGTGCATGAGTCCTGGTGGCACAAGCATTAATTTTAATGGTGCTTGTATATTATAGCCCAGGTGTTATATCCCAGCCCTGTATAAACCTTGGTTGTTCAGTACAGCCATTCTCCATGCAAAACCATAGATAAACTAACCTCTTCCCTAGGCAAGGGTATTGTGGGTGCGGAGAAAGACACTGAGGATTAAATGCAGGGGAAGGAGATTTCAGAGCAGATACCCACCGCAATGGGCTCCAGCCCAAGCACAGATTGAGGCAGGAGAAAAGCATTGTGGTTGTGCTGATTTTTATCAGGTAATGGTCCCACTGTGACCTTTACTGTCCCTATCCAGCTGTGTCCGAATAACAGATTCAGTGGCACATGGCACCCCACATGCAAACCGGGGCCTGACAGGTTGCCTGTGGGGCAGCCGGGATGCATGTCAAGGGCTGCAGCAGGGAGCTTCTGCATATTTGACGGGTTTGTGTACAGATGTTTGGTAGAAGTGTTTACACCATTGCGTGCCTTGTGCTTACAATGTATATGGTACATATGGGCATAAATCAGCGCCTTGACAAAGCAAGGCAAAAACATCCCAGCTGGCTGAGGAAACCCGAGGAGCACATTGCACTGCTACTGTACGGCGACGGCTTTGATTGAGCACGAGCGTGCTACCGGGGTGGAGGATTTTTCCCAGGCCTGGGCTGTGTGCACATGGCCGGGCTGGTTTGCGTCAGCCGCTGACGCACGTCCGGGCCCCGCGACGCGGGTCTCGCGTGTGCTGCCCATGCTGGCAGCGCTGCGGTGGCCGGGGGAATGAGGGCGAGCCGTACCGGCCGCCAAGCGCGGCAGCGGGCGCGGCGCCCGGTGGCGGCCAAGCCCCTTGCGCAAAGCGTGGGCGCCCGCCAGCCGGCGAGGAGCACCGAAAATACCCAGCGTGGGCCAAGGGGGATGTCGCAGGCGCCAAGTGGCTCACTCCAAAGTTGCTTGTGAGGGGACTTCGCGCCAGCGCCAGTGGGACGTGCTGCCATGTGCTTGAGGGCAATGGGGAGGTAAAAGGTGGGCTGCTGGCCTAGCCAGTGGCAGGATGGCTCTGTTAGGTGTCCCTGTGGTGGGGCAGAGAGGCTTGTGAGGAATCCTCCTCTCCGGGGTGTATGGTTTCAGTGTGGTGATACCCGATTCCCTCTTGGCTCTTCCGGGCATCTGCCCACACCTTTTCCCTGTGGGGACCAAGGACCAGGCTGATCCCCTAGTGCCCAAGGGTGTCCCAGGACGCAGATCAACAGGAAGAGTGGAGGAGCAGCTTTCCTTCCCCCTGGATCATCTTTCAGCCCTCGTGCCAAGCTGAGACCACAGGTACGCTGACGGTACAGGGGCAGAGGCAGCCTTAAAAAGGGAGAGGTTGCATCATGTGGGGCTGGGCAGGCTTTGGGAGGCAGAAACCTCATCTGTTAAACACATACCGCCCCCCCTCCGCCAGGGAACATTCAATCCTCTCTTTGATGGACGTCCAAGAAAATACTTCTTCCACATCCTAAACTTGTTAGCACCAGTTAATCATCTTAACCTTCTTCCCCTCCGAACATACACTCCAATGAGTTTCCCATCGCTGGCAGCTGTTAAAGACGCAGCAACGCTTTTCTCACTGACCTTCGCAGGCGAGTGCGCAGCCATTAATTATTGAACATCCCGGCTGATCCCAGGTGGGAGAGCAGAAACCCCTGTCTTGTGCTGAAGGCTCTTCAAAGTGACTGCCCAGTGCATCACTTTGAGGGTGAATGCAGTTGATGCAGCTCTCCCCTTGCAGGAGCTGGACCAGGTCTCTACCCCTCCGGGCACTGCCTTGCTGACATTCATAAGCAGAGTAAAAGAGAAGCCCTGGAAAATATTTGTCTGCATTAGAGCAATGCTCCCAGATTAATGTTGCAGAATGCCAGCAGCATGACAACCAGAGGGTTGGAGAGATGTGCTCACATGAGGGGTCTGTGCCATGCAGCTGGTGAGGGGAGGGGGCTGTGGCATAACACCTGCTAACTGGGCATTTCCATTTCATCTGGCTATTTCTCCCCTTTCCTGTATGAAAACCCCCTTGTTGCCCATTGCATGTCTTTGATTTTGCCTCCAAAATAAGCTTGTGTTTAAGATAGAGGAAAGGTGACTCCTCAGTGCATCCATCCCCTCTGCAGTGCCTGTGGCTCCAGGGGGGCAGCGATGCCCTTTGATGCTATCTGGCTCTTGTACATGTGGGATTGGGAGGCAGCCCGCTCGCATAGGCTCCCTGGACCAATTCACCCCCTCACTCCCCCCACCAGGGCCGTGATGATTCCTGCTCTGCTTGCCCATCCTGTTCCAGCCTGGCTGCTGCAACTCGGTGTCCGTTTCTTCCTCATGTGATGCCTTGGGTGAGCAGCATCACAGAAGGACTGTGCAAGCAGGAGGTAATTAAATCAGCGTATTCCCCAGGGAGTGTGCTGATTAACAGCACATTTTCCCCATGCCGGGGGGCTGAGACACACACGGGCAGCAGTATCAATCCATCGCTTGCCTCACTCCTCTCCCTTAGGATGTCTGGTTTTTTTCTTTTTGCTTTTCTTTTTTCCCTTCTTTCAAAGGGAAGATGAAGATTATATCAGCTGAACTGGAATCTGAACTGACAGAGCTTTGTGCGAGGGACTTGTTTATTATGATTTGGTGTTGCTCCGGGCAGTGCGTGCCTCACTGGGGACCACCCAGCTATCCCAGCCACACCAGGCTCCCCTTGCCGTGCGGCTCAACCAGCAGCAGGTAGAGGACCGTGGGGCTGCTTTGCCTTTGGGAAGGGGTCTTACAGAGGCCAAATCTGATTCTGGAATGTGGCACTGGGTGGATGTGGCCAGATCCTGGTGGCTGCTCTTTTCTTGGCCTTCGCCTCTGTCATCTGCCACTGCTGTCCAAGGGAGGAGATGTTGCTGGAGGCAGTGGCAGCTGCTGGGAGTTGTGTGTTGGCCTCGTCCCTAAGCTGAAGCACACAATGGGCTGGGATTTTTTTTATCCTTTTAAATTCAGTTTTTAAATATTAGCTTCTTATTAGAGTAATTTTGGCAGCAAAGAGAGAGTAATTATGTCTCCCAAAATGGCAGTCATTACCTACAGATTAACTTCTCCTTAAACCCTACTGTATACAAGTGCTACACAGATGAAAGAGGGGTTGAAACCCCAAAAGCAGCCCACAGAGCTTATGGGTCTTTGGCACTGCCCTGGCCACAGTGAGGGAGCCATGTCTCAGCTCTGTGCTCACCAGGAAGTGAGGTACCTGGCTCGGACCTGTCAGAAACCCAGGGAAAAGCTGTGGTATGGCAAGGCTGTTTGCCATCCCCTATGCAATGGGATCTAATGTGGGCTTAAAAACAGAAAGAAAGGAGGGGAGGGAAAAAACCCATCTTTTTTTGGAAGATGTAGCCTCATGTCTTTTAGTTTATCCCAATGTGTCTTAGGGATCTTTTGCTTATGGATGACCTGAGTGCTTATGGAAAATGTTTTTTTTCTGGGAAAAAAGGAGGAGATGGGAGTTATCAGATGTGGTTGTGAATAGTTCTCTCCTTGAACTCCAAAGCCATCCTGGATAAATCCCCATGCTCTGTTATTGCACTAACCCCTATCTTAATGGGCAGGGTCCTGGAGTTTCTTGGGACAGTCACTGGGAAGCGCCTCTCAAGTCCTCTAGGAAGGGAAGCTACAAACATGTGACTCTTGGATTGGGAGCTGGTGTGGTGCATGCACTATCCCCAGCCCCGTGTGGTTTAGCATGCCTTCAGCCATTCCCCCTTCCTCTACATGGGTTTCTCCATGTGCCTTTCCCCTGCAGCAAACTGCTGCAGACCTCAAGTCTTCATTCCTTCTCTTTGCTCTCTTTTGTTTCTAGAACAGTGAGGGTTTCCTGTTTTGGTAGGACTTGGACCTCTTTAGCGGTGGCTGAGAAACCTCAGCAGTTATTTACCAGGTGTAACACACACCCCATGTACTTTGGAGAAGTTTCTCTCTAAATGTAATGCCCTTTTCCCCTTATGCCCTCAGGGCCTTTCCTTTTGTCTGGGAGGAAGAGCTTCAGAGTAAATAGTTTCTAAACTTGCTTGGGTTTCTTCCAAGTTATTTTTTCTCTGCTGTGGGGAGAGGGGAAAATACGTCTTTTCCATTTTCATTGTGCTCTCTTTTCTTTTTGAGATTATAATGGGATCTCTCACTACGTTAAAAACTAACAACCTATATGCCTAAATAAGAAAAATCTTTTAGTCTCAAACAAGATGGAGGTTCTGACAGAGTTTAGCAAACTTATTGAGTCAAATTTGCCATGTTGAGAAGATGAGAGAATACAGGTGCCTTCCAGACCATGCTCCGAGGGAGGCAGCGTTGGTTGGGGTTATTTTTTGCCTTTCCACTTCGATGGCTCTCTCCACAGTGTGTGCTCTGCAGAGCATCTGGTTTTGGCACTGGGGGCGGCAGGGAAGGGATCCGCACGCTCAGTTCATTCTAGGTAAGGGAAGCCGTGAGTCCTTTGTCCCTGTGAGCCAGTGCGGGTTGTCTCCATATGTGCAGCTGTCCCAGCCTGGCTCCCACCAGGCAGAGCCCAGCACAGGAGTAGCCAAGTGAAGCCAGCCTCCCCGAGTTCAAGACGTGCTAAGAAAGCATCAGCTAGATTTGGACGAATGAATGAATACTCTCCTCTTCCTGCACCATAAAACACGCTGAGCAAACCCACTTAGGCTCGTAAACCCCATCACATTTTTCCTTTTGAAGGGACTAGCACCAGCCCCACTCTCCTCCACATGCTCTGTTTGGAAGCAAGGCAGTGCATCAGGAAGGAGCCTGAAGGAAGAATTTATGGTGTCTCTAATTAGTCAGTTTGTTCCATCCTTGAAGAAGAGGATAACGAGCGACAGGGATGCATTGCTGGCCTCTGGAGGAAGAGTGCTGTGGCTTAGGCTCATGTCCAACTGCTGATAGGGTAATTAGTGGTAACTGGGAGCTATCAATCATCTTGGGTGGAAAAATGTCTGGGCGAAAGGAAAGACCCTCCCAAACATTTTCATAACTCAAAAGGGTGTGAGACAGGGTCTGGAAGACAGTACTGGCAGTCCATGAGGTATTTGAGGAAGGAGTCTATTAAAAGATAAATTGAACACAATGGCCTTTTGTTCGTCCCTGGGTAGGTGACAGAATTTGCTGTTATAAAAATTGCAAAGTATTTTGGAAGGAGGAAGGAAGAAGAAAAGAGTTAGCAGATGGAAAAGAGGGAAGAATAACAAGAATTCGGGGGAGAAAAAAGTAACAGCGCACTAGTTATTAAAATCAGCTGCTAATTGCAAAAATGATATAGGACGAAAATGAATTATGCAATTTGACAAGTAGATAAAACGTGTCATTTGCATTTTAAGTGCATGATCAGAGAATTTATTTAAATAATTATTAGATATAGTAAGGTCCAACTTTCTACTTTTCCCAGACAACCACATTATGAGAGAGATTTCAATTTTCAGCAGGAAGTAAAAACGCCATGGATTTTGGTTTTTGCTTTACCCAGTCATGATTTACTTTGGCCAGTTTTCCCCTGTTGTTCCATCCTAATTCTGAGGCTCTCTGAGGAGTAGGACTTGTGCAGGGCCTGGCCGAGAGCTGAAGAAGCGGCCAGCTCCTCGATGGAGGAATGTCAGACTCCTCCTGAATAACCAACTGCAGTTTTCAAACTGGTTTGGGTCTCCAGAGTTTTCAGACACCACCTTTTTAGTCCTGCCATGGAATAGGATGTGTTAGCAAATGTAGGGTGGGGAACTGCAGAGAGATTATCTAACATCTACTCTGCCAAGAGTAGGGTTTTGTTGGAGTGGTAGCTTGCTGCACTGGCATGTGTGTCTTCAAGCTAAGAGTTGTGATGTGCTTCTGGAAATGTCCAGGTATTTGAGGTGGATTTCAAAAACACAGAAGGAGCTGGAGAATTGGTGGGGTAGTGCCCCTGGAGAGCAGGAGCTGGGGAAGAAGTTGAGGAAACTCGGCAACCTGGCAGAGAAACTGTTGGAAGCATGAGGAGCTACAGGAAGGGATCAGCTAAAGAAAATAACGAATTCCTCAGCAAACTGAAATTCAAGACAGGAGAAAAGTAAAGCTGAAAGGATTTAGAATGTATGGGTATGCAAGAGAGCCTAGGGTCAGGTGGGACTGTGAAGGACACCCAAGAAAATGCTGGAGTTGTTCATTGTTAGTGAGAAGGAGACCTTCCTCCTCACTGGAGCATGAATGCCAGTCACACCGGACAACAAGGACACCAACTTCATGAAGAAGTCTCTGAGCCTTTGAAGGCTCGTGAAGGACAAGTGACATGTCAGAACATAAGGGCAAGGCAGAGGTGGTGACAGGGAGGAACTTCGTGTCCCTCTGTAAGACCTTGGGGATAAAGTAAATAGACACTGTGTCTTCTGCCTTCATCACGTTGTGTGCTGTTGACTCCTGCAGTGAGCCAAAGACCGGGTTACTGTTTGAGAGCTACACTTCAAGGCGCAAACGGGCCACTGACAGGGAGCAACGAGAACAATCAGAGGTCCAGAAAACATGCCTTCTGCAGAGAGACTGGAAGAATTAGGTTTTGTTTAGTCTAAAGGCGAGAGAAGACTGTGGGGAACAGGACAGCAGACTTCAAACGCATAAGAGGTAACCGCGAGAAGGAGGGAAATAAAAAAATCTGTTCTTCAAGTTTGCTGTGCATCAGAGGTCACTGACTGACTTAAACAACAACACTGGAAATTTTGGGTAGTCTCTAAGAAAGATAATAAATATGGCCTTATGAATCAGGGCTTGGGTATCGCCTGGACTGGATCACTAGGGAAGCATGTGGTGTCATCATCCTCAGAGGACAGCAACAGGTTAGAGAAATATTTGCCCAAATGGGCTAGGTAGACACTTTTTATTCCTTTGGTTGCTTTGAAGATGTTCCCTCCTCGATTTCGTGTCACTGTCATTCCACAGGAATCCTTTAATCTCTGTTTGGTTTGCTCAGGGGAGGAAGAAGGGGAAGAGAAAGGGGATAGTCAAGAGCAGCAGTTTTGGGCTGGTGGTTTGCTGTAGCCCGGGGGCACGTGGGCTCTTTGGCAGAAGGTGGTGTAGCAGAATGAGCCTGCCACCATAAGGTTTTGATTTACTGTCCAGGGGTCCGCACCGCTACTGGAAAACCTTGAGGGGGCCTCCAAGCATGAAAACCCACTGGGGGAGCTGACCCCGGGGGTCCTTCTCTGCTTTCTGTGGTGCTAAGTGCTTCAGCATGGCAGGGACAAATGCGATTGTTTGCTGCTTGGAAAGAGCTTGCTGACCCGCAGATGCCTGCCCAAAAGGAGCATTGCTGCCCAGCCCTGGCCATCCCAGCGTCTCTCCCCTGGCAGTGCCGGAGGTGCTGTGCTTGTCCTGGTGCAGCCAGCACTGTGTGGGCCATCTGCTCTTGACCCTTTCCTGTCCTTTGTTTTCACGAGGGGCTCTCCCAAATGTTTGTCAGACTATTTCTGCTTGCCTATTGTTGAACCCTTGTCTTTAAGCACTTTAATCTGCCTAATGGGCTGCCTGCTGTTATGCCAATGGCCCCAGTTATCCTCATCAGATTCTTCTGGCTCTGGAGGCCCACTGGCTCCCATTGTCCTTACAGACATTTCTTAAAACAAGCAGAGATGCTTGGAGATGCACTTGGAATCTAAACTAAACTCCACTATCAGACCCTCTCTCTTATTTTTGAGACTGCTGCTTAATCATGTTAATTTTGCTGTGAGGCTCCACCTCGGTGTTCACTTTGTTCATGGCATCCTTTGGACTTCTCTTGGTGCTCTGCTTGTGGCCTTCTCCTTGGCTCGCACTGGTTGTGGTGATGGTGTGCCGGGATGCTCAGAGTGCCTGAGCAGTGACTTTTATCCTCAACAGCTGCTGATATTAACTGCCGAGTCTCAGTGATGTCATGGGTTTGATTTCGGAGGCGAGCTTGAATGACTGGCATAACCTGGTGCCTCAGCTTAGCATTGGTCAGATTTTTTGGCAGTGAAATCCTGATAGCCCTTTTGCTGTCCAACATTGCTGTGATCCTTTGAAGAACCTCTTACCACTCTGCAAGGGTGTAGCCGAGAGGGGAATGTTCTGGGGACGGAGGGGCCTGGCCTTTGCAAGGGGGTCGCACTCTCTGGAGTGAGTTATAAACTCAGATTGGCTGCTACTTCTGACAACACCTCAAGCAAAATTTCTGGAGGTTGTGCTTTGGGTTGTCACTGTTGCTTAAAATTTTTCTTATTATTTTCAAGATTTTTCTTGTCTTTAATTTCCCCTACAGCTAATAATGAAGCTCTCTGAGTTAACGTCCCTCTGCCTCCCCTTGTATCATTTGTCCCCGGATGGAGATGGGGAAAATGGTTCTTCATGGCTATGAGTACTGTGGGTGTGTTGTGTGAAAACTGTAGCGTGGCCAGTCTCTAAAACAGGCCCGAGCCATCATTTGGGCTCCATGCACCCAACTGGGGTCTGCCTGCTCCAAAATGGGATCACTCTGCACTGGACACCCATGGAGCCAGGAACGAGGGGATCCAGGCCACCCTGGGTAAGGTCATGCTCAGGCCACTGACATTTTAATCAGCATTTCATAACTAATTGCCTGGCCACAGCTATCTTATTATCAATTAACATAGTCCTGAATGTCAGGAAGTAACTGTATCTCTCTAACTTGCTAAGGCTGCCTTCTGGGTCTGTGAAATGGCTGGATTTCCTCACAGGGATGGATTACATGTTTACATCTTCCCTGCTGCCAGAGTGTGTAGTGTGGATGACCCAAGTAAGCAACAATAACGTCTTCGTGTTCTCTCTCTGTCCTCCTCATCTTGTGTAAGCTATAGAGGGGGAAAAAAAGTCCCTTGTGTGTGAGCTTTTGGAGCAGGCTGGAAGACACCCACATTGCAGGCACTGTACTGCCTGAATCCAAGAAATTACAGAGAAAAAAAAAAAGCTACAGCATTTGAGAGCCTTTTGAGAATGGACACTTTTCAATACAGCAGGAAATGCCCTTAAATGGATGGGATCATTTCAATGATCCTTTTGGTCCAGAGAGCATTGCTGTCTCTCAAGCTGGAGGATATCTCTGCCATCAGCGGAAGGTCACTTACCAAACTGACCTGCTCCAATACATCCATCTTCTAACATCTGCTATTTTGGAACACGGGACTTTCCAGATTAGGATAAATATGACCCACTTAACAAAACTAAGCATCCCTTCTTGTGAGGCTGAAGAGGGTACAGCATGGAGAGTGGCTTTTTATCTCTCTGTGTGGGTGAGAGCAAAGGGTTCCTTATAGTTCTGTTTTTGTTAGTCACTGGTTGAACGGGCCATATGGAAGGTCAGGTGAGGAGAGGGCTCTGTGGCATGGCCTTGCTGTTCATCACAGGTGTGTCCCTTCTGTATCTGCAGTAAGGTGGGTTTAGCCTATCTGCAGACCGTGGCTGCCCATTTACTCATTTGGGCTACAGGGAAGGCAGAGCTACTTTAAGGAAAGCTTGTCTGCATAAAAACCAGAGCAGCTGAGAAGGGACAGCGCAGATGGTGTTAATTTCCAGAGGCCATATGTTTGGAGGGACCCCGGGTACCCCTACAAGAATTCTTTGTTTTCTCAATGTTCAGTTTCAAAGGTGCTCTGGGGGTCTCCTCTTTGCAGGAGACCGCTGCTTCCTCCCACTCATCCACTCCCGACACGTTTGCTCCGTCCCCTCCTCTGTCCCCCGCTGCTCGCCGAGCCCCGCAGCTGGATAAACAGCGATCCAGTGCTTACAGCCCTCTGGTGCCTTCCAGCGAGGTGCCGGCACGGAGAGAGGCTTCCTGAGCTGCCTATCGTGGGCGGACGGCCGTGCTCAGCCCGCGTGCCAGCGCCAGCATCGCTCCAGGCCCAGCAAGATCAGGTTCAAAACACACGGCATCTGGAGGTGCTAATTACAAATGGGGGTTCTCTATCTGTGCACGGCTGAGGGATTTGGTGGTCTGGGAGCTCTAGGTCTCTCTGCTGCCTGGGCTTAGCTATGGAATGGGCTTAGAAACGTTTGCGGTAGCTTTGATCTCTGCTCTGTTGACTCATTGTCCCTTCTCTGTTGACTGTTTGTATGGAAAGGGGATCTAGCTCTTCTCCTGTGCAGCACCACCTCTATCTCACCTCACAAGAGCCTGCTGTAGGGAGAGGAGGAACGCCCAGAGGCGTGATTTGTACTTGTGGCTGTTGATAATATTGGCTCCAGGTTGTTTGTGGAGCTCTTTGGAGTTCGCCACCATCAAGAACTGGCCCACTTGGGGGCAAGCAGGCCTGTTTCAACACAGCTGCCCCAGTCTGGCTGGGAGTGCGGGACACTGGTGACATGAGGGACAATGTGCAATGGTGTTGTGGTGACTGTTGCAGTTCAAGTGGCTTTTGTGAAGGCTCCCATGCAGCCTGGTGGACTTGTGGGTTTGCCCCCTTGGCTTACAGAGTTGTCAGCGTCCCTGACCAGGCCAGACATCTGGCCAGGGGCAAGTCCAGTGCACTGCCCAGGAGAGGCTGGCTCAGCCTGGCCACCAGTGGTTGGAGCAGTTGGGAGTGGAGGTGCACATATCCCTGTCCTCCTTTGCCAGCTCTTTCCTCTAATGTGCGTTGACTACTTGTTGTATTAAGAATACACTTCAGAACCTCTGCTCCACCTTCAAGTTTATCACTGGGACAGAATATGACCAGTGCATTTTGCTGAAGCTTTATTTTGCTTTGTAAAATCCCCAGTGCTTTGCAACAGCTTATCCAGCAACACCTCCTCCCTCCCTGCTGTCTTTGAGACATCTTGCCTCCTCCTCCTCTCCCTTTTCCTCCTCCTCCAGCCCATGTAAGATGATGTTGCTTTTGGAAATGACTCTGTCTGAGGGCTTCGCTTTCTCCTGGGTCACATGGACGATCCCGGCATTTGAAGCCCAGTCCCTGGATCGTCTCTACCAATTGACTTATTGCAGCCAAGACTCTGTCCCTGCAGCTCCCTGATGTGTGTTTACACAAGACTGTGCAGTCCCCCCTTCACAGAACCATTAATTTTATAGAGGGCATATAACAGAGATGGGCCTCCACTATGCCTCCTGCCTTTGATCTGTGTGGGGTGCGTGGCCTGGTGGGCCCAGAGCTGCCGGCAGCGCTGATTTACTCTGCTCTGTGGACGGAGCTTCTGGAGCAAACAAGAGCTTATGTTTTCTTGCAGTGGTAATAGCAACACCGTTACAGGCTGTGCTGCTGGCTGGGTGTGTTGGGGCTAGAAGGGCAGGGATGGCTCAGGGTTTGCTTGTCTTTAAGTTTTTCTTTTAATATTAGCTCAGTGATTTGGCTCATGCAAGTCGTGAGTGCCCCAATCCCACGCAGACAGGCGGGTTATTAAGGGTCTGCAGTGTTACTAATGGAAATAAAGTCCGTGTATTGGCAAGCCATAAGCATTGACCTTGTGACAGGGCGCTCACTCTGAAACAAAATCTCTCCAGAACAGTTCTCTCACAGAACTTCATTGTCATCCAAGCCAGACTCAGAAGACTTTCTTTTTTTTTTTTTTTTTTTTCTCCCAGTCTGGCATAAATTAGGATTCCTGGATGTGAGTCTGACCTTGCCCTCCAAAATGAACTCTCTGATGAGGAACCCTTTTGTTGTTTAGGCTTGATGTACCAAGTAGGACACTGACCTCAGCATCAACACTGGTTGTGGGGCAATTGCCAGACCAACCAAATCTGGGTCGCCCCTGAGATCCTGTCCTAAATTTGATTGGAGTTGAGTTGTTGAGCCTTCTGGCTGTGAGTGTTGACCTTAGCTCTGTCTGTCAGTCATCACGAAGGTGCTAAGCTTTATTATTTTTTAACCCAAAGGTACCCTTTAGAGGTAACCTCTTCTAAATGAACCACGATGAAAGCTGTGTCTAACAGTGGCATTTGACAGGGCAATTTTAGGTCACCAAAGCTTGATAGCCAAACCATTTGCTGAAGCCCCTGGTATGAAAGAGTCATGCTAAGTGAGAGATTTCCAATGTGGAAAACGTTTGTTCATCCAGAGTCTCGGGTTTCTTTTATGGACTTTCAGCCAGGGGCATTTTCAGGATGACGACGTATTCCGCAGGTGCTCACTGTGACATCCGCCTCCCGTGCAAGGAGGAGGCTGCTGCCTGTTATCTGTCAGCTCGCCTGTTATACTGCTTAGCCTTAATTCTTGGCACTCTGTATAGAGAAAAAAAAAGAAAACAAGAGTATCTATAAAGTATGGAAAATGTAGAAGCCCCTGACAGTTGTATGGTGTGTCTTGCTTCTCCCACAGAGAGGAAACCACAAAATAGTGAGTCCAGGGGTTTCTTTCCACACACACAATATCTGTCAGGATTTTGAGGAATTTTCTGGGAACTGATGAAAGAAATGTGCTCTTTAAGCCCTGATATATACTGTACAACTGTTCTGTACAAGGGAGTTGCAGTGCTCCACACTGGCAGGTTCCAAAAAGCTTTCCAAAATAAAAGAAACCCAAAGGATTTCAGGGAATTTCTTCCAAGAGGGCAGATTGGCTTCTATTGGAACATAGGCAGAAGCAAAGGAAAAAATTTGCTTATATTAAAGAGAAAAGATACCTGATACGTTTAATAGCTGTAGTTTTCTAATTACCTTTTCACACCTTTGCAAGATCACCAATGCTGGTGGGAAGTGCATAGGAATTTTAGCAGCAAAGGGGCTCTTGCCTCCCTAGATTCAACTTTTTCAGTCCCCAGGGGTGGCAGGGATGTGAGGTGGAGTCACACAAGTAACAAGACCCCCACTCACGTGTGCTGAAGGACCAAAACTGTGTGTAACAGTGTCAAGAGCCTGAGTTGCATGGCCTTCCCAACACAGGGCTGTCAGAGGCTGCCCTGCACTCAGTGATTATTAGCAGCTGCTAATTGTGGGGATACCTTAATTAACAAGCAGAGAGTTGGTGAAAGTGCGTCAGCACATGGGAGCAGCCTCAGGATCAACCCAAAAGATGGTGCAATGTTTTTATCTAGTCCTTCTGGTTAGCATTTATTACATTAAAATAATTAATGATTGTTAATTTTTTTCCTCTCTTTCAGGTCCGCCTGTAAGTACCAAACCTCTATGGTTTTAGAAGCTGTTGACACAGAGTTTGTGGGGCATGAACTGGCACAGTTTCCTGTCTGTGGTGTCTGGTGTGGTAGCCAGCTTTGCAGCCCTGGTACCCTGGGATCTCCCAAACAGCAAGTACTGTGGGTTGTCAGGACCTATATTGGAGTGGGATTGCTCTTGCCTGCAATTCAGCCTGTTAGGTGGAGATAGAGTGAGCAAGGGATGGGGACACAGCAAAACCATGTGGTACAGGTGTCTGTGTGTTACCAGTTGGCCCCACATACCCTGGGGGAACCGCCTGCATGTGCTTCACATGCACTGGGTGCCACACACTGAACAAGGCGTGTGTGCAAAAAAGAGAAAGAGAGATCGCAAACACATGGCAGGAGCTGAGCTGGAGGGACTTGTTCCCTGCTACTTCACCCAGGCTGGCTGAACTGCTGGGCTCTCAAGTATAGCTGCACAGCTATCAATTTCCAAGGAAAAATTGTGTTGACAGCTTCCTTTTCAAATGTTAGCTAATGTAAAACCTCAGTGCAGATGATTTAGGCTTCAGGAAAATAGCTAGGTTATTGCAGAAATTTTCTTGCAGCTATTAAGAGACCCACAGTGAACCAGCAGCAGCAATGCAAGGACTGAGGCCATGTATCTCTCAGGATTATAAAGAAACACTATATTGTCTCTAGCACAGTCCTTCCAGGGGAAATGGTTTATATTCGTGTACAATAGAGTGACTATAGTGGGTTTCTGTGGAGGAACATGAGAAGTTAAACATACGGTAGTCATCTTTTGTCTGTTCATGCAAAAATGTCTTAAACAGTTTGCAGATGACGTTCTGAGGAGAAGTAGTTGCTGTGCATAACCTATTTTCTTTCCCATTTCATCAAGCTGAAATGCTATAGACAGAACTCCCCCAGATATACGAGCACAGACTTATTTAATGACAACAATCTTCCAAAAAGTTGCACCTTCTAGGCCAAAAGGTCTGAAAGTGTTTCACAGCTGGAAGCCCTGATCCACACAAACCTTCAGCTTATCCCAGGGGCTTTGAGGATGAGGACTGAAGTGGATGTATTTCAGCATTAGCTGTGGGTTTTTGGGAAGAAAGCACTGCTTTGGAGGGGGCTGCAAGTGGAATCCATCCATGGCTGTCCCTCCTACTCCAACCTGGGCAGCGAGATGTTGGCATTAAATAGACGGGGTGGGCACAAAAGTGGTAGTGGTGTTGGTATGTCCGTTATTGCTGTGAGAAATTAAAGAGAAATGAAAAGCTCAGCACAGACATCTCCTAGAGAGCAGTCGGTGCCTTGTGGGGTGAGGAAGACGCACACTCCAGGCTTCCTCTGCAGCACTAAGGGTTAGAAACCTAATATTGTAATGAGAGATTGAAGCCTGGCAGAAGCACATGAGACCACCAGAGAAGTGCTGACATTATTTGCTACTGTATCCTGGCTTATTGCGACCCCTGAACCTGCCTCCGCATGCAGACTTCCAGGACAGGCCATGAGAAGTGCTACAGCCAATGGAAATAATAAAAGGAAGCCAGGCAGACTGAGTGTCGTTAGCCAAGGTGGAATTTGTCCTCGGTTAGCATCACCCTCATCTCATTCAGGACCTCTTGGGTTTCTGATGGCTGCTGAGTGAGACCACTGTGAGCAAAAGTTCACTTCTGAAGAGCCAAATGGAATCCTCCATGTCACCATAGGAAATATTTCCCCCCTCATATTTCTTATGATTAAAATGGCAATGGTTTTATGAGCAAACAGACCTGGGCTCCTGCCTGGCTGACTGTCATACACATTGTTCTGGAGAGCAACCCTGAAGTGCTGACCACCTCACATCTCTCTCCTGTTTTTGTTTTCCAGCTTGCAAAACACAGCATGCAGTGTGGCAGGGCTTAGCTCTCAGTGCTGGTGTTGGCTTGAGTGTGGAGGTGGGCAGAAATACTCACTAGAAACGCACTGGGCCCCGCTTGTAGTCTAGGACAAGGAGGAGAAAAGCCAGGGAAGTGGATGAGCAACAGCACAGCAGCAGAAGGGGTCTTCATGCTCTCCTCTTGCCCAACTGATGCTCCCACCCTTATTTGTGAAGTCAGTTGAGGCTTTGGTGAAGGCAAGGGCAACCCGCAGTCATGTAAGATATTTGGTGAGATTGAGACTAAAAGGGGCAAAGGAAGGAAGGAAATGATGAAATCGTGCAATAGTCCAGAGGTTTCCAGACTCTTTCGCTGTCTGGACCACATCCGAAGCAAAAGATCCTCTCATGGACATTTTCTCTCCCATTTCTGATCATGCAGCATTTCTGTGGCAACTGCAGCAATTCCATACGTGAAAAAATAATATTTAGCAGATGGAAAGTAAGGAAGAAAGTCAAAGCCCTGTAATTAGCTTATTCTCCATGGAGTTGCAGATACCTTCAGAGCCCGTGCAGAGAGCTGTGGGCAGAGCCATGCTGAAAGGAGACAAAACTTCACAAGCAGGAGATTAGGAAACCGAAGCAATCAGAGCTGATGGTCAAGGAGCTGTGGAGAGTTTTTTAACCATTCTGTTTCCTAAACCCTTCCATGTGATTTCATCTCTTTATCAAGCCCTCCCTTCAGAGTTTGAAGGTAGTTTTTGCTGTTTCTGTGTATTTGTCCCAGGGCCTCAGAGAAAGGCCTGGGCTCCCGGTAGGTACTTCCTTCTTTCTGTCTCATCCCCTCATTCTCTCTGTCTGGCAGTACTTTGATCAGGAGGCCTCCAGCGTTCGTAAACTGGGAGAAGGAAGTCTGGCATAGAAAATGTGCTGTGGAACAGAGTATTGCAAACAGGACATGGCTCATACAGAACAGGGACTGCAGGAGCTTTGTAGGACCAAACCTGAGGGTAACATAATCCCCATGAGCCCTCCTATGTGTGGAAAACATTACTTTTGAAGACACCTTTGTCAGCTTGAGAGTCTGGTTGAAGAGGCAGGGTGTGCAATATTCTTGCTGATGGGACTTGCTAGTTGCAGCAGGATTTAGAAGGCCTAAGTCACTCTGGGACAAATGCAAAAGTCTGTAATAACAGTATCTGCATCTGAGTTAGTCATGAGTGAGGAAGGAGCGTGGGTTTTGGAGTTAGAGCTGTGTGCTTTCCTGGTGATGGCTCCCCGCTCCCCAGGCTGCTGCTCACCTGGAGACTGCACGAGTTGCAACAGGCAGTTTCCTAATGAAGGAAATGCAAACTGTGCTGCTGGCTCTCCCCTGACTCAGGACAGAGGCTGCTTGTTGCCTTTCATGCTCTTCTAGCTCCAATGTGGAAGCTTCAGGCGGCTTTGCACGACTTCGTAACCAACCTACATGGTATCATCCACCCACGAGTGCTCTTTCCTGGCTCCCTGTCACAGACAACCTTTCCTTATAGACATCTGGCATTTATTTGCTGTCCTACTGGGAGCTCCCCCTTTGCTGTTATTGCTTGGAGGGCTGTAATGCTGTGCAGTCACATACCAGATACGGTGCCGTCATGTACCACTCTGACACCAGGTACTCACGGGAGACCTGACACGGCTCAGCCCTGACCTTGGGCTCTTCCTGTTCAGGCACCAGCCACAGCAGAGCCAGGAGAAATGAACTCAGCTTTTACCTCAAACCACGAGGGAGATCAGCCTGGGCTCAGCTGTGGAGAAAAGCAGCATTTAAGGGACTAAAAGCAGAGGAAAGCTCAGCGTTACGTTTTCCAGCAGCCACAAAGGAATCCCAGGGCAAGATGCTGACACCAGGAGTTTTGCTCGCTGCTGGCACACAGAGATAGGCAAATATTAGCAGGACTGAGAACCCGCCTAAAACCCTGGAAGAAAGCAGTTTCCCATAATATATCATGGACAAAATTTAAAATCAAGCAGCTGTTTAGCGTTTGATCCATCTGCAAGGGATGCTTTTGCAAAGCATGTACTGCTCTTCAATTTATCAAAACATGGGCTGCATGGGAAGGAATGCTCCCCACACCGAACAGCTCCACAGAGGGAAGTGGCTAAACTTCCACCAAGGAATGGTTTGATTCCAGGCAATAATGTCGGAGTTTGGGTTGTACAGCCAGAAGAGCCTTTGTGTACACCCGGAAAAACGAATATAGTGAAGTGCCTTCCCATTCCAGAGATTTCAGAGTACGTTCACACGCGCCGGGGCTGAATGTGGGGGAAGGCACGAAGAGGTGGCACCGATGAGGCCGGTGTCTCCAGCTGCAGAAACCAGAAAACCAGGTTTGTGCCCACAGACACAGTCAGCCATGGGCAGGAAAACTCTGTTTTACATAAGGAAACCCCAAACATTGCTGGAAACAGAACTGAGAGATTATTATCATGTCATTTTTGCAAAATATAGAGCAGAAGCTGCATGACTGCTGAAGCCATAATCATCAAGATCCTTTAGCAATGAGCTGCTGTCTTCCAGATCTGCACAGCCTTCAGTTTTGGTGACCAGGAATGCAGAGGGGGGTGGTTTGGTTTTTTTTTAATTGCATAGTTAAATTTAACTGCAAGAGGCAGCAAACTGCCTTGTAGGTAAGTGGCTGAAGAAAATTGCCACCAGTCCTGTGTTCGTTGTTTACGAGGCTCTGTCCAGTGTCTCCTGACCCACAGTCATTCCCAAAACCACTGTTGGGATCGCTCACACCCTGACAATGCACTGGGAAGTAACTCAAAGGGGTAGAGGACACTGAACACAGCTGCTCATATGTCTTCTTCCAGACATGCTTTTTCCTGTGTCAGCTTGTGTTCTCACATTTTTCTATTGCTTCTGGACAGGACTGTATTTTCAAGTCTAAGAGAATTGTGTTTCAAAATGATAACTCTATAAATAAGTAGCTAACACCCAGCTGACTTTGGTCAAGAAAGAGAAAAACGTGACAGTTGGCTACTTCAGGAAGCCAGTTCCCAGGACCTGGATTTTATGAAGTGTTGGAAATTGGGATTACACTTTGTTTGACTGGAGACTCTTGTCCTTCTTTTGCTGCCTAAATTGCAGTGTGTGATTTCTGTTGTGAGATTTGCTGTTTTGTCATATATGCACATGAACTGGTGGCTCACACATGTTCTTAAAGACAGGTTTGGGCACACGCAAACGCACTTTCCTCTCTTTAACTTTCTTTCTACCCCTCAAAATCCCTCGACACTTGCACCGCAGCACAAAGCTGCTGCTGTGGCACACTTCATTTGTGCTGTTTTATAACCTTGCTTTTGGTCAGTTACCAATTGCCTCTTGATTTTGCCTTAATTGCCAGGGAGACAAAGGTGCGATGGGGATCCCTGGGCGGCCGGTAAGTCAAAACCTCTTGTGTGTGCCTTATCCTCCCCATTCTCTTCCAACCCCCAGGATTTGGCGGGGGGAGCTTTCAGGATGGTCCTTGGCAGGTGTCAGTGTTCTCTCTGAGCCCCACACCTGAGGGGCTCCCCTTGTTGCAGCAGGGTGACCAGCCCTGCAAGCCACATACATGCCAGGAGGGGTGTTTCCATTCCCTCTGCTGTGCTATCCAGCTCCTCCTCTGGTTCAGCATCTCCCTGGTTGGGTGCCTCCTGCTCCACCTTGTGTGCTGGCCAGGCTTGCTAACTGTGGGCTTGCTAACACGCACCCCTGCCTGCCACCAGCAGCTGCCCTTTCCAGACAATTCTGCCCTGAGTGAAGGGGACCATCCCCTGCCTGGCTCAGGGCTGTATTTTGGAGCTGCTCCTTGCTCGGGCATCCCATGATGAGGATGGGGAGGAGGGCTGGGGCAGGAGCTGAGGTCACCCTGCTCATCCCAACCCCATAGCCAGGGTTTGGGGGCGGGAGAGCGTGCCCCTGCCGCTGACGCCTGTGTTTGTCTCTCTCTCTCTCTCTTCCCTGCACCCTCTTGCATGTGGCTGCGGTGGGTGCCACTGACCCAGGGACTAAAAGGGCAATCTGGAGAGAAGGTGAGTCAGCTTCTTGTAGCCTGTAGCATCCCCAAACTCTAGGGCCTCCTCTATGGCCAGCCCAAGCTCCCTGGTCACAGTCATGGCCACTGCAGCCAGCTTTGGGCTTCCACACCCCCAGGCTGCCCCATCTTCCGTGTTAGTGCAAGTATATTTCCCAAATTCCTTCCAGGCTACTCAGCCTCTGAAGACGCTGCGTTTCTTGTTTATGACAATTTACTAACAGCATAAGAGCCAGCGGGCACATGCAGGGCTTCCCTCCAGGCTTCCTGGGTTTTAACCATTGACTTTCTTCCCCACTGGCAGCTCTGCTTGACCTAATCAACCTGCAGCTCCCCTCCACCTCCCAGGTTAGCCTGATCCCTGGTGCAAGCAGGAGCAAAGAAGAAAATGGCACAGCATGCTCCTATTTCTGACACAGTGGAACACCACCTCAAAGACTGCTTGCTGTGTAATGAGTTGGTGTTTTGTGCCCACAAAGAACTGGTGGTTTGCAAAGCACCCTACTGCTGGCCCCTGTTTTGACATTTCAGTGTTAGTGTATTTTCCCCAGAGCTGTGAGTACTTCCCACCCGTGAGAACAGGGAAATGGAGGTGTTTGGGTTGTGTGAATAACTGAGTAACAATGTGTAGGAATTAGGAAAGGGATGAATATTCACCTGAGAGAGGTATCACCTGTGCGCTACCATACCAGGCCTATTTGCTCCTCTTCATAGTAGATAGAGAGAAAAGTACAACAAGGAAGGGTAAGGTAGGACAGAGATTCTCCTTCCTTGCTTTCACTGCTTGCTCACTGGAGCCAACCAACATTATCCAACAGACTAAGATTTCCCCACCTGAAGCCATCCTGCTTTTTCTCTGCATGTCCTTGCGTTTTTCTCTGGCCAAAGTTTTCAATGTGAAGGGGCAGCAGATAGATACAAACAAACAGTGGAAAAAAATCCATTGTCCCTGCTTCCCCAAAGCCCTCTGTGAGAGCCCTAGGTCCTTGGCAGGCCACAGCTTTGTTTTGCAGAGAGCTCTGCTTGCTTGCAGGCTGCTTAGTTTATGGGATGCTCCATCCCAAAGATCCCTGGCCCTGGGCACTTCTGGAGCTGCCTCTCAGGAGTACACTGTTCTCCAGAGAGAGGGACATGTCCTGTCCATCGCACACCGTGGGTGGCAAGGAGCTGGAGAGGCAGCTGTTTTCTTTTCCAGCAAGCACTTTGCTCTGTTTTCATCCACATCTCAGCTGAGTTTGAGAAGTACACAAGCTGCCCACAGCTCCCATTTCCCTGAAGCCCAGCACATCCCTCCTTCTTTCTTCTGCAGGACATAGTCCTCCTGGACTCACAGTAAGGAAACAGCAAGGGTTTCAGGCCATCTTTCACACTTGCAATGGGGCAGAACCTCTGTTTTGCCAGAAAGTGTTTTATGTGTTTATCTTTCTTCTTACTGTGCAGCTTCCATTTTCTGGCACTTCTGAGCAGCTACAAATGACATCTCTTTTCTCCTGAAGTGTGAGGCAAGAGCTGGGGGAGGCCAGAATGGCAGCTGCCCCATAAGCCCTGAAGGTCTCACACCTGAGGCACCCTCACTTAACCCCAGTCCTGACAGGAGTATCATTGTCTTTGTATTTTCCTTTCCTCCTTTGCTCACCCCTCTTCCTCTCCCTCGTGTCTCTGCAGGGTGCTCCAGGAGAAGCCGGCATGTCTATCATCGGGCCCCGCGGTCCGCCTGTAAGTGGCTTTTCTCTCTATTTTTGGCTGATGCAGGATGTGGGCAGGTTACTGGGAAAGACTGAGGAGGGGCACTAAGACACAGCATCAGCTGGAAAGAGCAAAAACCCTGTATAATGTGGTTCCCATACTGAGCCAGTCTTGGTTTTATACTGCTATTATATACTATATATAATGAAATTACAGCTCATTCTCCAGAACAAATAAGGAAGCCTTTCCTTGCAAGGAAACCATATTCCTGCATTTAAAAGGAAGAAGCATCCTTTCTTTTTGCAACAGGGCTGCTACCACTTTTGCAGAAAATACACCCTTTGCCTGGCTGATCTCAACCTGGGTTTCTTCAGCAGGGGACAAACCCCCTGATTTTGATGAAGAAGCAGGATCAGAGCTAAGCTGATGAGTGGCGAACTCACAAAGACAAGTAGTTTGGAGGTCTTGTCAAGTACCCAAAATCTTGGAAACTCTTTGTCAGCACATTTGGCACTATCTGGACAGCCCCTTAGCTGTCTGGGGCGATGAGGAAAGTGCAGGCAGGATTATGCATCCTGTTCCAGCAAAAGTGTCTCTGCAAGGTGCAACGAGTCAGGCAGACAAAGCTTTTTGCAAGGATAAGGTCATAAAAAAAGACCAAGTTGAAGGGTTGGAGTGTGTTTACGTGCCCTAAACACTGGATGTTTCTTACACTGTGGTTCAGCCGGCAGGCCTCTGCTTTTGTGAGGGTGCAGCCAGTCCTCTCCACTCCATCCCTGCACAGCCTCCACCAGAGATTTCCATGAAAAAAAGACCTGGAGATCCAATTCTCTCCCTCCCAGTGGGCACTTCCGATTTTGATTAACCTGTGAAGAGCACCATCCTTGACCTGCAGAGAGGATGGGCCACTGGAGCCTTTGTTTCACAGCGGAGGTCAAGTGAGAGAGACCTAGGCAGTGAGAACACTTGGCTACATCTGGCTTTCCAATTAACTTTCCAAAAGCCCCATGGCAAGTGTTTCTAATAACAAACAGCTTTGCTGGTTCCCAGACCCACCTGCCTGGGATGCTGGAGTTTGAGAAGTGACAGAACCAAAACCTAGGACTCAAACAATATGCCCAGCAGATGGTCCCTGGCCATGTGTCCATGTGAGGAGGAACAGCTGGCAGGTCTCTCAATGCCAAGATCTGAGCAAGACCACCTCCACAAACAGCAGATTTTGGAGGGTAAGTGCCCTGTGGATTTTGCTGTTTCTCCCAGGCTGTGGCTCTCAGCCCTCTGGACAGTGTAGTTACAGTAATTGGAGAGAAAAACCATCAGTCCCTGTCCATGTAGGTCCTGCAGAGAGAGACAGGCATTACTGTTTTCTTGAAGGACACATGCCTGGTTTGCAGGACAGTTTTTAATGTCTGCTTTGGTGCTGCTGCCTTTGCTGCGGTTTGGGAAAGTGCAGAACACGTTGCATCTTCAAAGCAGCAGAAAATTTAGATGGCAAATGGTATCTAAAATGGGGTTTTGCCTACACCAGTCAAAGCCCTCATGTGCCAGGACTGGCACAGTTCCACACTTTTCCCGCTGCAAAGCCTACTGTGAAGATGATCCAGTTTCCTGGGGAGCTGGTGATAGGTCAAAAGGATGGCTGAGCACTGAAGACAAACAAGGAAACCCTGGCCAAGGGGCCACTCGGAAAGACGTGGGATGACAAATAGTTTCCAGATTTTTGTTTGGAGGTTGAAGTTTTTGCTCGAGCTCAGAGCTGCTTAACTTCTGGCCAGAGAGGGACAGTGCAGCAATAGTGGCAGAAACAGACAGTCTCCATGATTTGGCAGCTCCCAGGATTACATTCTTCATACAATCAACATTTTAAAAAGAAGACAAGGAAAAGCAGCCACCCAACAAAAACAGTCTCTTGGAATCACTCACTGCTGAACTGTTGTCTTGGCGTGATACTGAGCAAATCACTCTGCTGTCCTCCAGAGAAAGAGGCAACAGTCTGTAGTCTATAGAGGAAGCCAAATTGCACCATTTCCAGGTTTTTCTCCCTAATTCTTTTTTTAGCACTTCTTGTCCGGGGAGGTGTCCAACAGGGAACCAAAACTAATGAATTGTGGCTAGGCTCTTCTTGCTTCTTGCCTTTTCAGAAGCCAGCGGTGGACAGATCCTCTAATTTATAGCCTATCTTCCCTCCTGGTCACTGGCCAACAGGACCAGGTGGTTTTCTATGTATCTTGCAAAGCAAAGCTGACCAAGTTCAACTCTGCAGAACTAAAAAACCAGTGCAAATGTGATAAGTTTCTGCTAGCATTGTGTACAAAACCAGAACTGCCAGTGCAACATGAGGCATTTTGTGGAATGGGCACATCCCTCAAACTCTGCAAAAGGACTGTTTGGCCCCATCCTCTGCAGGGTTAAACCTTCACTGAGTCTCTCTGCAGATAGAGGAGATGTAACCTGAAGGTGAAGGGTTTCCCTGCCAGTGTAGCTCTGAGGTCCCTCCCAAAGGATTCTTATTGCTTCACTGTGGCAAACCTCGGTCTCACAGCCCAGCAAGCCCATCCCTTCCCTTCCCTTCCCTTCCCTTCCCTTCCCTTCCCTTCCCTTCCCTTCCCTTCCCTTCCCTTCCCTTCCCTTCCCTTCCCTTCCCTTCCCTTCCCTTCCCTTCCCTTCCCTTCCCTTCCCTTCCCTTCCCTTCCCTTCCCTTCCCTTCCCTTCCCTTCCCTTCCCTTCCCTTCCCTTCCCTTCCCTTCCCTTCCCTTCCCTTCCCTTCCC
>NW_020897751.1:3617989-3679392 GCF_003984885.1 Neopelma chrysocephalum | reverse complement strand
TCCCCTCCCTCCCCTCTCCTTCCCTTCCCTTCCCTTCCCTCAGCACCACACGGGATCGCTCTGGTTAAGGCAGAGTTGCACCCTTGTTTATAGCTCTTTCCTGGGAAACCCTTGTGGGACTCAAACAGTCCAGTCATGGTGTCTCAAATTGCTGAAGAAAGCATTTTCTTCCCCAGAATGGGAGAGTACATAAGGAACCTGGGCTTTTTGGCATCGTAGCATAGCTTTCAGGGTAGGCAAGACACCGCAGTGGTCACCTGATAAGTATGGTACAGGATTTACCTCATCCTGCTGCTTCCATCTACATGAATGCTTCAAAATCTGCTGAAGTCTGGACCATATGGACCATAAGCTTCCTGACTTGGCTCACGCATTTTTTAATTTTTTTTTTTTAATTGAGATCAAAAATCCCTAAGTGAAGTGGTATCTTTACTGGATACCCACAAATCTACAGTCACTGTGACCTGGGATGTCACAGGTCCCAAAAACTGAAGAACTGGGAAAAATTAACAGCCAGGACATTTTCTTTTTTTTCGGTGTTTTTAAGTGGGTGATGAAGAAGCTGCCAAACACATCCCAAGCCAGTGTTTGCTGTACTTGATCCCAAACTGGTAGCCAATTTTGGCTAGCTAGCAAGAGGTGGGGAAAAGACTTGGTGCTCATGTTCCTCTCATCACACTGCCTAACTTTCCTTTTTCTCTTAGCTTTCAGAGGACAAAAAAAACAACAACAACCAAACCAGAAAAGAAAAAAATCATCTCTTTTCCAGAATTATTTGTGAGGAAAGTGAATGTGTTGGGACTTGAGATTAGGGGAGGAGGAGAAGGGGGATGGCTGTGTTTAGACACCAGTGATCTGTGAGGCTTGTCTTGCACAGAGCAGCACCCTGCATTAAACGCCTCCGGTTTATGGCAGCAAGAATTGCCATAAAATGAGCTCAGCCTCTGGAATACACTCCAAAAGCCTAGTATATGGGCTAGGGACACCCATTTAATTAATGTAAAAACTTCAAGGAAACTGCTTGCAGTCCAAAATGGAGCTGCTCCAGCATTTTCTTGGCCCTGTACGAGTTGGAGTGAGGATGAGAGATTTCCCCTCCTTCCCAAGACACTTTCCCCTTGGAGGAGAATTAGGTGTCTCTTCAGAGAGTCCTAGGATAATTGGTCAGAGGCTGGAGGAAAGGCTCTGTAGAGAGGACTTAGGGTCTATCAAAATTCATTTCAGTTCCTCTAAACTGCTGTCTGTGTTTCATCCTTCCCAGGGACAGCCTGGAACAAGAGGTTTTCCTGGATTCCCGGTAAGTGTAACTGTTAATTTATGAGGTACGGGTATGTGATGTTACTAGGAAGCCTCATTAGTGCCTGCTGTATCTCATCATTTCTTCCTGAAACCAATGACCTGATCTGATATCACTGGAAAAAGTAATTTTTTCTTCATTTGTTTTTCTTTTTTTTTTCCTTTTAACTGATACTTAGGGGGGAAAAAAACCCAAACCACACAACTCCAGAAGGAAATTAATTTTAAAAAACCCAAAGTGTTACAATAACATAGGTGAAGCCAGATCTGTTCAGTAAAAGAAAACTGTCCTAAGAAATCCCCCCCCCAAAGAAAATAACCTCTAGGTAGATGAAATTCCAACCTTAATTGAGCTTTTAGGTGATATTCCAATAGCAGGAAGTGCCTGGGATCCAAAGGGGGCCCTACATGGTGAGGGTCAGCTGGGGACTGGGCTGAACACCCTGGCCATGCCAAAGGGAGAGTACATAAAACATGAGAGGGAATTCTTCTGAAACACTGTTGCAGATGGGCAAGGGAACAGAGAACAAGCCCAGGAGAGGACAAAGCAAATTTCATTTCAATCCTACAGCTGCTGGCAGCACTCTCTGAAGCTGCTGCTCTGAGGCTGCTGGAGAACTCAAACGGTTGCTATTTATTCATATGCATTTATCCTGGACAACTAGGAAGCCTAAGGCAAACACAAACACCCCCCACATCCCTGCTCCCGCCAGGCAGCTCAGCTGCTGCTCCAGGACACTGGATGTGCCAGAGCAGGTCTGCGGGGGAGACTCTCATGCCTGGAAAATAGGAGGAATTGGCAGCCTCTGAGCTGTCTGACCAGGCTCCGAGGCTCTGCCCTGTGTGGAAAGGGGGGCTGTGAGCTGCCCCAGGGCTGAGGAGAAGCAGATCTCTCCGGGCCGTTGTGGTCTTTGGCTTTTGGAGGAGCAGAAAACAAATCAGCCCAGCTCATGAGAAAATGCCGAGTGGGACAGGGCTCTGTGGAGCCTGTTTCTCATCAAACAGTACCTTCAGCATGTGCTGAGCCGTGTGTCACCTCTTCCCGGGACACTTCTATTATTCTATCACTTGCAAAAATGCCTCTTCCCCCAAAGGTGTATGACCTTTTAAGTTGAAGTCTTGAGAAAACTGCTGATTTTCAACTAGTTTACTGGACACTGTAGAATTTTAAATTCTGAGGGCTTTTTGCAAATTGCCTATGAATCCCTCCTCTCTTCCCTTCTTGTGTCCAGCACTGCTGCTGAAATGGGCTGACAGTGATCAGGTCCCTGCTGGAGCAATTGGGAATCTGGGCTAGTACTCAGTGGGCCAGGGACCTGCCAGGAGGGCAGGGAGAGTCACCTCACCTCACCCCAGTCCATGCAGTCTTGTGGCACATGGTGCTTCCTGGGGCAGATGGACAGACACCCCAGGAAAAGCACTTCTCATCATTTTTCCTTTTTTATTTCAGGGCCCTATTGGCTTGGACGGCAAACCGGTAAGCAAACAACTTCTCTGCAGGCTTCCTGTCCTGCCTCCTGCTAGGTCCCACTGCCCTGCCAACCTGTGTCTTATACAGTATGTTTTTAAGGGGATTATTCTGCAAAGTCATGCACATGCATGGATTAAAAGAAAATTAGGAGATTGGTAGGTAGGAGGATATCACAGATGCCCTGGGGGAGAGATGCAGGAGTCAGGAGAACTCGGGAAGGCAGAGTGTGTCCTCTTCCCTTCTAGGTGGATCTATAAAATAGCACGTCACAGGGAAAGCCTTAGCAGGCACTCCCAGCCCGAATCAGACAGGCAGAGCAGGTCCCCAAGGCAGCAGCCCTCTGCTTTAGCCAACAGCTTCCTTTGAAGTTAACCCTACAGCTTCTTTCTCTTTGCTGCTTCACTGAAAAGAGCTGCAGTAGAAGAGGGAAGGATCCTAAAGATCTCCATGAGACCTCCATGCTGTCCTTAGAGCCTTCTCATAATCAGCTTTGTAGTAGAGAGACTGAAGTTCTTCCCATCCTTTGGAGAGCCAGGTGCAAACACAGCTACTTCCCCATGAACCCAGCAGACATGAAACCCACAGCTCCATGTAGCAGCCAGACAGCCAGGTTCCCCACCAACTTCCTCTAGCCATGCTGCAATGGAAAAGGAGCTGGTAGCTCATACCTCTGGCATCTAACTTCCTGCAGCAGGATCCTGTTTTTGCCATGAGGAACATGATCCCCAAGAGAGACCCAGCAGCCTCTCTCTTGTACTGCTCTGTGGGCACACACTGCACTCAGCAGAAGCTGCTCTGCCAGCCCGAGGAGGGCTGAACTGTGTCCCAGCCATGCCCTGCAGAGCCTTTTCACCTTGTATTCAGCCCCTAGAGCTTTGTTCTGAGCATTCCGGGTAGCAGGGAGTGGTGTCCTCTTAGTCGTGTGAGCAAAGCTCAGTGCTGCATCCCCCTTTGGAGATACCTCCCGAGGTAAGGGGGAAGTGGGGTAAGTCAGCATCTTCTAGTGACTGCAGTGGCCGAAGCTGATGCATGTTTTCTTTCTTTTGCAGGGTCATCCTGGACAGAAGGGAGAGACGGTAAAAATATACATGTTTGTCTGCAGGTGATGGGTAGGTTTGAAATGATGTTGCCTCTCAGCTGGAAACAAGCTCATAGGCAGGGTAGCAATCTTCGTTCAGCTGATGCACAAGCTGCGTCCCTAATTCTGTAACTTCATAATAGCAGTGCTGGGATGCACGGCTGTAATTTTTACATTATGGCTATCAGATTCATCGTGTCACAACAGCAACTCTCTAGTTACGCCTGGGATGTGTTTTCCTTGCACTTAGCAATTATGTTCTTTAAATATATTCTGGGAGCTGACATTTTTCGTGGTTGGCCTCATAGCAAAAGTAAAAGTTGATGGAAAGATTTCTCAAAACCCATCTGGCAGCTTTCAACTTATCTAACAACAACCAAAACCCCCATATTTTTTGTATTAAATGTGTTTCTTCCCCTCCCCTTGAAGCTCTGTTTCATATGTGCATCATACTTAAAATGCATTTGGTTGAAAAATATAAACTTAGGCCGCACTTGATGGAAGCCCAAATGCGGTCTTGTTCCTCTTGACATCTCTGATGATGAAATCCCAAACATGAGTATGCCGAGCTAGCAGCTCTGTAGTCACCTTCGCTCACTGGAGTGCTGAATGTTTTCTTCTGCTAATTCTGTTTTTTGAGCCCGAGTGTCAGTACAACCCTCTGGCAAGCACATGTTGAAGATCCCCGCTCCCCACTCCCATTGTGCAATCCTAGCTCAGGCTTCAGTCCTGGCTGCTTCTGGTTCCATCCCAGTGCGTCGGCCGAGGAGCCGCGCTGTCAACTGAGGTCCTGGGAACAATAAGGGTGTGTTTTCCTGATGATTTTTCCCCTCTCCTTTTAATAATTCCCCCCTGCAGTGCAGCCAGAACATGTGTGCATTTTTACTCCTCCAGAGTAACAAAGGGAGCCCAGACTTCTCTTGGGAGTTTTCTCCACAATTGTTTTTAAAAGCTGAGTTTTTCACCTACTCCATACACTGAGAGTTGTTGTCTTCTTGTCACTGTAAATGGGAAACCATCTCATGCTCACATATGTATTTCTTTAAAGGGTGCTGCAGGTCCCAGGGGACAACCTGTAAGTATCCAAGTATCCCATCTCATCCCTATCCCATGTCTCTCCCTAATCCCTCTCCCTTGGCATTCACTGAACTCCTTAATTTACTGAGGCCTATTTCATCACTTTTCTTTTATAGGGACCCCCAGGACAAAAAGGAGAAAAGGTAAATTCAATGGGAGACATGTTAAGAATTAAATGTAAAGAGCGAAAGGGACTCAGTGGACTTGGTGCTGCTCGGTCTGACTTTGAGTGGCTGAGGAGTACAGCAAGAGCAGAGGGCTCAGGGGATAGGTGATAGGAGGCAGGCTGCTTGTCGGGTGCAAATTGGTATAACTGCACTGAATTTGATATAGTCACAATGATTTACACCTTCTGGATCTGACCCCCTGTGCCTATTTCAGTCCCCTCTGTTTGTGGTTTAAACTCTTTCCTTTTAATCCTGTTCTTTCACAGGGTCAGTGTGCAGAGTACCCGCACAGGGTAAGTCATTAGTGTTATTATCCTCTGTCCCGTGCCTTCCTGCATGTTAATCCTCCCTCGTTTGAATGGCTTTTTGTTGTAAGTAGAGATCGTTTCATTAACAAGATGCGTCATCTGGGCCCCGAGGGCAGCGCTCGGCTGATTGATGTGTTTCGCAGAAAAGCAGCAGATAAGGTTTTCCAGGAGGGATGTTGGTTCTCCGGTCTGTTCCTGCCCACCGGGGCTGACCCCTAGATATCTGCTGTCATTGCTGCTTCCTGGAGATTTGTGCTGGAGAAGGGAAGGTCTGTGTCCTCGCCCCAAAACCCAGCGAAACCTGAGGTTTCTGGAGAAGTAGGGGTCACTTGCATCTTGTGCTGCTGCACCAGCTCTGTGCTGCTTCCACAGCCTCTGTGGTGGTTGTGTGGCCAGGAGCAGTGTGGGGTTTGCAGACCTGGGGGAAACTATCATCATCCCTTCCTTTTTTCTTTTCCCTCATGGTGTTTTCACCCCTGCATAGAGGCAAGAGGCTGTGCTCCCTGACCTGCCCTGGCCACAGTGCTCTGGCTGGTCCCTGTGCCGGTCCCCAAGCCTGGTGGACTTTCTGCCTGCAAGGAAGAGGCTGAGAGGGAGGGTTGATGCCAGCAACCATTTAATGAAAGCCAGGATGTTGCCCCACTTGCCTCTTCATCCTGGCCTGGCTGGCATCCGCAGCCAAGAGCGGAGAGAGTACATCATGGGGTTTGAGGGGATTTAACCAGTTCTAAAAACAACCAGAGTGCTGAAAATCCACTGGAAATGCATTGGAACAACATCATATGAAGTGGCTGGAATTTGTAATCTGGGTGTACAGGGAGACAGGCTTAAGAGCTTTCTGTTTATTTTTGACGGGCCTCTGGATAATTAGCTGGGCTCTGGTCCCTGGCCCCGAGGGAGCAGGGCTGGGATGCTCGGAGCAGCAGAGCCAGTGGAGAGAGAGCTTGGCTGGCAGCAAGGGAGAAGGGAGCTGTGGGTATGTGCCAGTCCCCATGCAATAACAGCCGGTCAGCTGTGTTTATTTAGCGAGCAGGCTCACTAGATTGTTATGTTAAAAAGAAGCTAACAGCAGTGTTCACCGAGCAGCGTCCTGGGTCCTGTTACAGCCCTTGGCTCCCACCGTCCCCAGCGCTCAAGGTGAAAAGCAGTGGCAGACCCAAAGCAATACTGGGAAGGGAGATGCAGCTGCTGCATCCCTGGAAGTAGCCTAGGCTCGGGCTTGGGGGCAAAGGCACACTGGTTCAGTGGGCCAGTGTTGTAGGGTGACACGCTGCAGGGCTGTGACAGAGGGAAAGGGGTGGGTGCAAAGCTTCACATCTTAGCAGTGTTTCCTTGGCTCTCATGGAGGTGCTTTTGGTCGCATGAGGCAGCAAGTTCAACATTTTCAAAAGCCTATGAGTTGTTCCAAGGCAGAGACATGCTCACGGGAAGGGTGACTGTCCTCAGATCAACTCAAGAATGGGCTGTGTTGAAGGCTTTGGTCACAGACTGTGCAAGCTCAGGGAGCCAGAGGCACAGACCAGCCAACAGAGGTGCAGTTCTCTTTCTTCCTCCTTGAATGAAAATTAAGATGTTGTAAAAATGCTACACAGCTGACTGAATTGCAATTTATTCTTGCTCTTCTGTTTGACAAGGTTCTTTGTCAGATGTTCTGGGTGAGGAAATGAAAACCAGCATCCTGAAAAACCAGGGATGTTGTTTCAGTTTTGTTTCATCTTAGTTTTCGTAGGAAGGAAATACAAAGTCAGGCTATATGCCTTGGCTCTTGTTGTAGTTTCCTATTTTTTTCTGTATAAGTCTATATGGCCTGCACTGCTGTGAGGGACGAGCGCAGGCATTGAGGCTACATGTGTGGGGTGAGACGGCCACTCAAGCTGCTCAAAGTGCTGCTCGGGGGAAGGGGGGATGAGCCGTGCTCCATCTGCTCTCAGAAATGCCTTGTGTGTCTAACTGACCCCGTTTGTCTCACGTGTCTTCACTGTTCCCCAGGAATACCTAAGTACCACCCTTGCAGCCCTGCGCTCTAACCAGATCCTTACGCTGAAGGTTTGTGGGTAATAGTCTGATGTGACCCAGTTCTGAAGCAAAGGCATGAGGATGTGACTCCAATATTGCACATTGCCTTCTGAAAAAACTTCCCATTGAGACACAGAGGAGGCAGGGCAGGAGCTGGGTGGGAGAGCCTTCAGATTTCTTCTCTAAACTCTCCCACTTGCGCCTGAATCTATTGCTGGGTCTTGTCTCGCCTCTGTTTTTTTCCTCCTTATCCTTTCCAGAATCCTCCTTCTGCTTCTCTGTAAGCTGCATAATATTTCAGATACCCTTCAGTGCTTGAGGAGCCAGTCAAAGCCAGCTCAGCTGGCTCTCCTGAGCTATGGAGCCTCCTGCACTGTCTTTTAGAAAGGGATAGAATTGCCTTTGGATAAAATCAGCCCAGCTGAGTTTCCAGCAGCACTGCTTCTGGAGCGACAGCTTGTGGCTGTCTGGATCGAAGCATTCAAACACAACCACTTGATCACAATGCTGCAATATTGGGTTGCCTCTTCTCTTTGCAACAGGACTGGATCCTTGCTCTCACTGCGCACAAGAAGGACAATGTTCAACGGGAATAAAGTGCGCTGCTTGGAAGCGTACGGTGACTGTGGTGGGAGACCCGTGGGCACATCTCTGGGATCTGAGCGCACAGCTCACACGGGGAATGGCGCACACGGCACGATTTTGTGTCTGAGCACAGAAAGCCTCTCCCTGTGTAAATCAAGAGCAGCTTCAATGGAAAACTGATAGCAACAGGAAAGTGGATCAGGCCAGAGGAGCATTCCTGGGCCTGGAGCCGGCATGGTGGGTGCCAGGCTGACAGCAGCGTGCATGCAAGTGGAAACTGGATACAGCAGAAGGATGAACAAATGCTCCTGAGCTTTAGTGCATTTGATTTCTGTGTGTCCGGGTCAGCTTTGTGCCCTAAGGCAGCATTCCTGGCTATAAGCAGTCAGAGGGTGATGTTACTGTTGAGCAAGAAAAAGCAAAGCACTGGCTACCAAGGCAATGTCCTGCTCAGGGCTCTGGTTCCTAGGCCTGGTCTTCTCCCTTGGCCATGGTGGTTGTGTCTGCCCAGCTAAATGAAGCCCGCCAGGACCTGTTTGTTGACCTCAGCTAGCCTCTCTCCACTCCCTTCCACACGCTGAGGAAGGGTGAGACCTGGAGACACACTGGGTTTCTTGTAAGGGAACTAGGAAACTGCCTTTGGAAAACTTGGAGAAAACTGCCATTTGGATAGTTGCCCCAAATCTGATGATGAGAAATTAAGAGAAACAGTCTCATCACTGCAGATCTTAGCAGAGCCAGTGGGGGGATGTCTTGCAGTGAACAGTGCCTAAGGACATCAGTGAAGCTGAGTTAAAAACCCCCTGGGTAAGTTCTGTTTCCGAGCACAGGAAGCTGTAAAAGCTTTGTACAGTGGGAGCATCGAGATGGCGAGTGGCCACCCTGCACCTGCCAGGCTGGCACTGCCAGTCCCCCTGTGAGCAGCGCGGGGAGCTCAGAGGTCTGCCCGCAGGTCCCTGTGCTGTACTCACACTGGGCTTTATTTTCATGGCAATCTCTCTGTTCCCCTCTTCTCTGTTCTCTCCCCTGGCTACTCTCTGACTCTCGGTGCCCTAATGGCCTCCTTTGCCCTGTGACCTTCTGGTTTGATCTTCTTCAGCTGTTGCCTCTCCTCAATTCAGTGCGGCTGGCTCCACCTCCGGTCATAAAGAGACGCACTTTCCAGGTAGACTTCTCCTCCTCATTGCCTGTTTCTAAGCTTATCCTGATGCTTGCCATTAATCAGCTTGCTACCTGTCTTTCTTCCCTTACAGAGGGGTTTCCAAGAGTTTCAGGCAGAGCTGAGGGACTTTCTTTGAAGCAGAGGAAATCTTTGATGTGATAATGTTGCTAAAAAGAAATGCAGTGAAGCCAGTTTTTTAAACTGAAAGAAATGGGCCATGAAACTGTTCTTAGGGCTGTCGACAAGCAGCCTCCTCCCTAAAGGAGTCAGTTCCTGCATATTCAATCTCCAGAAGAGGTTAGAAACCTCTTGCTGAAATGCAGCTAATGTCTGTGAAATTTAACTGAGATGAATGAATAGGCAAACGCTTCTTCTAAGGACTAGTCTAGTCTGAGGCACTTGGGAAATGTGTTTAAATAAGCTCTTAGAATGGTTTCATTAAATTGCATTAAATCTTTGTGTAAACACATTTATTTTTGTTTCCAGGACCATAATTCAAGTTTAGTTTATTTTGGGAATTAATTCATAAAGTGAATTACGGACATATGAATAGTGAATAAGAGTGTCCATAGTCAGAGTTCATGTGGCTTTTAATGAGCCCACTTTAAGCTCCCTCACTCCATCAATTGAGATTAACTCTCCCGTGTGGACAAACCGCTGTAATTACCCCGTGAAGTGTGCTGGGCACTCTCTATTAAGTGGCTGGGTTTTGTCACCCTGCTGCCTGTCTAGACAGTTGGATGCTAGCAGGGAACTGCAGGATGCGATTAGAGACCTTTACCATGAGGTGCCTGGTCCTTGCCCAGCACTGGACAAATCCTGACCTGACCAGTTGAGCCTGTGCTTTCAGTTCAGTTTCTATCGATTCAGCATTTGCACCACACAGAGCCCCATGGCTTGCACTGTTTGCCCTTCAAAGTGACAGTCTGGAGAACCAGGCCAAGGACTGACCTCTTGGGAAGGCTTTGAAAGCTGAAGTTCCTCTCCAGGATGAAGTGGGAAACTTGAATAGCTGCCCTACGTCCTGTCGTCAGCCAGGGCTGCAAATTCCCTCTGTCCGCAGAGGCTTTAACTTCACCGGAGAGTTTTGCCATGATCTGTTTTGCTGTTGCTGTTTCGTTCTCTAAGTGCAACAGAGTGTAATCCGCTCCTACAGGTCTGCCAGCACCAGGCAATTCCAGGAGCCCAGTGTATGAATACTAAGGAAAAAAGTGAGGCTCCAAAATGAATGTAGTGCCAGTGCCTGGAAGAGAGGAAAACTCTGCTGCTGCCTCTGAGCACATCAGCAGGAGTGCTCTGCCCAAGGGCTGGGGCTTAGCCGAGAGAAGGGCTGAGCAGGGTCCTGTGTGAGGAGGCTGAGCAAGAATTGCAGTACTGGGGCACAGTCAGGGTGGCTGCCTGGTGTTTAAAAGAACTGAAAAGTAGCTACAGTCAATGGCTAAAAATACAGAATGACAACTGATGAAAATGACACCTGATCTCCCACTTACTGTATCCACTTACTGTCTGGTTAGTTCTGTGGGAGTCCTTTTGTGCTGAACACATTAATAAGACTATAATGATGTGGTAATAACGCTTTGTGTGTTTAGGGATCTGCGTGGACGGGCACTCTCCTCGACAAAACACGCTCTATCTAAGACAGCAAAGCGAGGGTGATGAGAATGGAAGTTTGGGTGAGCTCCTTCCAGCTGCTCCCCATGCTGGGGCAGGGCTGCTTCTCTTCCCAGCACCTTGTCCCCTGCCAGCACCCCTTTCCAGCACTGTGCTGCATTTTAGTGCCCTAAATCTGGAGCATGGACTGGGCTGGCAGAGAGCAGCTGAGGTGGGAACAGGAGGGAGAGCCAAAGTGAGATGGGCAAAAAGCCCCCTTTGCCTTCCCATGGTGCACCCATGCTGGGGGTGCTGTAAGATGGAGTGGGAGGGAAGTCTCTGAAGTTGGAATGAGAGGTCAAGGCATGAGGAAATCTAGGAATATGCTCCAGCGTCCTCCCAACATCTTCATTAGATCCAAATTACCTTCCACATTTAAAAGCTATGAGACCATTTTCAGGACAGTTGAATAGCACTGAGTGTGGAGGATAGTGAAGCTTAGGAAAGATCCTGTATTCCCTTGCATGGGCCATAGGATACACTTAAAAAATGGGGAAAAGTGAGGACGCCCCTCCTGCCTGGCCCAGCAGGCTTCCCAGTGTGGGCTGTGGGTCCAATGGTGAGGAGCAGGAGAAGGGCTGTGGCTCTACACATGACTGAGCCTGGCCCCCGTGTTGGAAATTTTCTTTTAAATAAAGCTCATGGAAGAAGGGATGAAATTTACAGCTTATTACTTTCATCTATCATTCTAAATAAAGCAAACATCCCTGTATCTGCATGTTTTACTAAAGGCAGCCAGGATAAACAGCACACTTGGTAGGAACACATGCAGGGGACAGATTTCATGCATCCTCCTGCAGTGTATAAGGCTGTAGAGAGGATAAATGCAGTGGAGACCCAACTGCACACCTAGTGATTTTTAACTGAGAAACAGCCATGTTTGATTTCTGGCTTCCCATGGATCCACCAAGTAGCATTTTTCAAATTTAAATTGGATCGCTAACAGTGATCACTGTCATGATACTTTATCCAGGGAGGGGAGCCTGTGAGACGAACAGAGTAGCGCGGGTGCCACGGTGCCTCAGGAGCTCGCTGGATTCATCAATTATGGATCAGCAGTCTGGTATTCAAACGTGGCGCTTCCAACCCACTGTCTCCTCAGCGCCGCTGGGTCCCACGTCCAGGTCCTCGGGGCCAGATGACATTGTTGAGGCATGAGCCACGGCCCCCGAACGGCTACTGAGGGCCTGGGGAGGAACCGGCTCAAACGGCCCCGTGGCAGAGAGCTTAAAATGGCAGGTGGCTCGGCACGCACTGCCTTGTTAAATCTTAGAAAAACAGGCTATGCCTGGTGCACATGGGCCTGCTTTGGGTGGGCTCCAGAAATGCCATGATGATCGTGTTATTTTCTTTTGGGTTTGTGGCATTTCTACTTTTGGTCCTTGGCAAAACAGAGGGAGTGTTGTCCAACAAATATAGCATGGGGAAAAAAAATAGGCTGAGGTAAGACACTGCGGGTTTGCCTGGAAGTGCCAGTGTGGTCATGGGAGGCTTTGCTTCACATGTGACTGTCAAGTGCTTTGGAAAGCCTCCTCAGAGGGTCAAGAGACATCGGTCTTTTGCATAAATATTGTACTTGACCGACTCAATGAAGAAAAAGGTCTCTTTGGACTGCTCTGTCATCTATAGATCCCTTTAGAAGAGAGGTCTGACCAGGCAGCTTCAGATGTCTTTGCAAACCGTAGGGTGCTGGCTCCTGCTGCCCAGGCAGCCCAGCCATCCTCAGCAGGGCTCTCCATCACTCTTGGAAACTTCTCCTGGCACTAACCTGTGACTTGCTTCTACCTCATTTGCTTCAGCCAGGCTGGTCTGCCTTGGGCCCTTGGGGTGGTGGTGTGAAGGGTTTGCTCTGCCAGCTGGTAACCTCTTGTTTTACAAACCACAGGGTGAACAAGGACAAGCAGGGATCCAAGGTCCCCCGGGGCCCCCTGGACCACCAGGGCCCACTGGACCGGCTGGACCTGAAGGAACCCCAGGACGTCCTGGGCCAGTTGGACCCCCTGTAAGTCCAATTACTGAAAAACAAATTCTTCTGCTTCCCCTTCCCCTGGGGCACAGGCAATTTCCTCTGGCCTCTCTTGCCTCTGCTGAAGCTGAGATAGTCACGGACAGGAGACTTGCAGAGGATGTGGATGTGTGGAGAGGATGAAGTTCCCAGGAAGGAGGGGAGCGGGAGGGAAGGCGGAGGTGTGCACAGGGCACTGCTGCTATCTGGGCACACAGTGGGTGACACCAGGCTCATTTCCTCCTTCTCAGACCCTGCAGAGGGCCCTGGAGAGGAAGTAACACGAGGGGTGTAATTGTTGTGCTCAGAACAGAAACCTGACTGATAAGAATCCCTGCCATCCCTTTGAAGTCCTGTCCCTGCTCTAGCAAGCAGCCAAGGAGGGAGAGGACAGAAGCACCATTTATAAAGTCATACCATTGCTAAATGGCAGGGGACAGGGCAGAAAATCCTGCTAATGTACCTCTCTCTTGTTACAGGGCAGAGCAGGAGAACCTGGGAAGCCTGGCAGAGATGGAAAGGTGGGTACCAGGAACCAGCTCCGTTCCTGGGAGCTGCAGGGGGAGACATGGCACACTGGCTCTGCAGCCTCTGCGGAATGAAAGGAGTTTCAATCTCAGAGTTTTCAAGGCCTGCTAGCAGGACAAGCAGGTCTTTTCCCCAGAGGCAAAAGCACCTCTCCACACACAGTCAGTGATCCTGTAAGCATCCTATTTCTCTCTGAGCTCTGAGGAGCCAAGGATAGGATGGCCGAACACTTGAATTGCCATAAGCAGGAAACATCAAGGGTGGTATAGGTATCAGAGCATATCTAGAGTAGTTTCCCCCTTCTGTCTGCTCACATACAGCTCTATTTTGTTTATTTATATTTACATACACACATATCTGGTATGTTTCATGGTTCATATCAGGTAAATTGTTTGGTTATTTCTCATTTAAAGACACGAGTGGTTTGTTTGTTAATATATTCTCTCTATTTAGCTTGTCAGAGGAAGCTGCAAATGCCTGATTGACTCCAGAGCTGCACAGTGGGTACAAATTTCCCAGGCAAGCCAGAGAAGCAGAAAAGGTTCTGGAGTGTAATGCACAAGGCAAAGCAGCTCTTTGGTTTTCAGATTCAGCTAGATCAAACCTGGGGGGATGGAGCACTACAGACACGGATTTATTTGAGTGTATGGGTTAAGACAGTATTCACCTACATGAAGAATAGATTCGGGGTGTTTGAGCTCACCAGCGTAAATCATCTCTGTAAATCATCTCATTTCAAACCAAAGCAGCCAGCGTCTCCCATCACCCTGCAGTCTGTGTAATGTCTCCATTTGCCAACCCCAGTGTCTGTTTTGATTTTATCCACAGGGCTTACCTGGGCCTCCTGGACCAAAGGTGAGACATCTCACCTCATTTAGAGGTGTAGCACAGTGATAAACAGGGATGGATACTCCTGGTGAGGACAGATGTGTACATTTTGACAGATGGAGGAGGGGAAAGGAGGTTACATCAAATCGCTGAGAAAGATTTCTGACCCAGCTCAGCATTGCCTTTGGGGCCCAGCCCGTGTGCTGATTCATGGGTTTTGTCCAGGCGACACGTCTGAGTTGCATCTTGACTGAGCCAGGCACGCCTCATCAGCCCCTCTTGCAAAATTGTTTGCCACACACAGCTTTATTGGCTTCTTCCATTCTCAAAGCATTTCCCAGCGCTTCAGGAATGGATTTTGCAATGCTATTGTTAACTCCGCCACGGGTTCCCATTTATTCACTTGCCAAAGTGCGAGGAGGAGGGGGGTTGTTGTTGTTTTTCAGCTGCAGCCACCCACCCTAATTAGTTTTTATCTGAGATATGTAGCCAGGGTGAGGAGATGGGAACCATGGAGCTGGGACACAGAGCTGGCACGTGTTATCCGGCTGCCAGGGCTTGCTGTGCCTTTCCTGCCAGGACTCAGCCCACTGCAAGTAATGGTGACCCATGGGTCTGAAGGGTCAGGAGCTCAGTGGAGTTGCTCTGAGCAAAAGGGGAATTTCCCCCCCTGGAATGCCCTCCCATCCCAGCAGTAACTCAGGGAAAAGAGCAGAGATTTGTCCTTCTCAGGCCAAGCCTCACTTTCTTTTGTCTTTTTGCCTTTCGCAGGGAGAGGCTGGGATTCAGGGATACCCTGGCAGAAAGGTAAGAAGGGGAGCTCCAGTGCTGTTAAATGAATTAAGTGCACTGATGCCCTGTGGAATCATGGCTGCAAATCAGTGGACTACTCTGGAGCCCTCTGTGGAGCCCTGCTCCCACTGGACATGGGGCTCTGGCAGGCCCACAGATCTCCTCCTGTCACCCACATCAGGAGAGCCTGGGCCCAGAGGTGTCTTTAACTCTCCAGCAGCTATAGAACAGACTCCCCATGTGTGTGTGCCCCTCTACACCCACTTCCAGGCTGAAATGCAGGTCTTGTTTATCCAGACCTGAACAGGAGGCTGGAAAGGGCCAAATCTCTGGCCGTGTACTGCTCTCTGGAATACAGGAAAGGGTCCTTAACCTGCTCCACGTTAAGAGGCAGAAGCTGGCAATGCCCAAATGCCTTCAGCAGCAGCTGATCAGCAGCAGGGTTGTCAAGGCCGGAGGGTGTAATGAAGAGACTGAAAGAGAGACAGGGGAAAGACACAAAGGAAGATCAAAGGGGAGAGAGGGAATAAAGAGATGTCAGCTGGAGAAGGGGAAGGTGAATGTTCCCAGCAGGCAGGAGTCCTGTGTCCCCTGTTATCTCCACCTTGCTTTATGGGTGCTCTGCGAGTAAAATGGCAAGACCTGAGAGCTTTTTAATTAGATCTGTATAAACTGAGAAGTTTTTGTTATGTCAGGAAGTGGAAATTATAGCCCCTGCAGACCACAGCCCACTCCTGCAGACAGACACAATTTATTGCCCCTTCTCCCGGTGAACCGTTGGATTTTCCATTAGGAGCCCATCCTGTTCTGTGTGCGCTGGGCGGGCGGTCCCGGCAGCGACCTCACAGCGAGGGCCTCTGCTACCAGCTCCTCTTACACAAAACCACTTGTCTGGCTAATTTACTTCCGAGCAAAGAGCCTGCACTGATCTTGGAGGAATGAGCCCAAGGTTGTGACCTTTCTCTGGGAAAGGTGGATGAAAGTAGGGGAGCAAATCCTAAGAAAAGGGAAAAGAGGGCAAAATGTAGGGGAAAATTGTTAACTCGGATATAATACAGGATATGGGACCACTCCCTTCCCGACATTTCACACACATCTTTTTTGATGCAGAATGGTGCTCCTCTCCCAGAGAGACCCGGGTGGTCGGTTGGTGTGTGGGAGGCACCTCAGTGTGGGACATCCCTCTCACACCTCTGCTGATCTTCCTGGCAACCAACAGCTCCTTTTCTTGCTGCTGTGTTTGCTCCTTCCTCCATTTTCTTCTCTTCCTCAGGGTGAGGTGGGCGAGTCAGGCCTGCCCGGTGCCCGTGGCCTCCCTGGAGCCTCTGGCCCCAAGGTAACCCTTAAAATCGAGTCAGTGGGGGCATCTCCCAAGGGCAGATAACTGGCCCACAAGGCTAAAGACACACTCACTAAAGGATGTCAAAGGCTGGAGACTGGAGGCAGTTCTCTAGAGCCTGTAATGAGCCATGTAACCAGGAACACTTGATCCTGAGTGGGGAGCCTGGGCAATTGTTGGCCAAGGTGATTTCATGCTATCTGAACCAGTACCTGCACAGGGCTTTGTTATAGAATAAAACTGACCCAGCCTTTAGAGGCTTTTGCACCAGGGTTGAGGGAATGAGGGAATGGGCCATGAAACGTTTTGATGGTTTCTACACTGAAATCATGTGGAACAACATTAGTATGGGTGACCTCCAGCATCTACTCCAGAAACCTAAACTGCCTTGCATTCCCTGGGAGGGGTGGGCTGCAGCCAGTGCTTGGGCTGTCAGGAGAACCAGAGACCTGGGGTTGCATTATCACACCCCTCTTTTGGCTGCTTTCTCTTTGTCCCTCACTGTTATGATTGCTTGCTCAGTTTCTCTTTATGTTCACTGTCCCTCTCTCTGTTCCCCCCCCCCTTTCTCTCTCCTTTGCTGGGCAGGGTGAAAAAGGGGACGCTGGCATAAAGGTAGGCATGAGGAATATGTTTTTCTAAGGTGCAGTAGATCACCTGGGAGACAGATACTGCTCCTTGGGCTGATGGATTGCAAGGGAAGTTGGGTCTGAGGCAGCTCTGTGGGGTATTTAATGGAGTGCACATCTGTGCTCTGATTAACCACAGACAGGCACTCCGAGCTCAGGCAATAAAAGCAGCCTTTATCCGTTTGGTGGAATTCGATTCTTACCAAAGGCATTTCTCTGACTATGAAGCTTGCTAGTGATTTGTTACATCTCTCTATTTGATGGGCTAGGTTGGGGTTTCCTCATAAAATCTGGTTAGCTGACGCATCAAATCCGCTCAAACTCTGCAACTCAGGCTGAGGTTTGGCACCAGGCATTTCTGTCTGTTTCTGGACACTTTTTACAGGCTCATATGGTCTGTGCCCAGATGTTATCTATTTGACTGAAATTTACTGTACCCATATATTTAAAGTATATTACTCAATGTAGACTGTGCTTAAAACATTACAACATTGGCTAGTGTTCATGGCAGTCAGAGCACACTGTGTCATTCCATACATCTTAAACATCACGAGGAAAGACCGGTCCTGTAATACTTGGAAAGGCATTAGCTGTGACACGTACATTTCAAGTATTTAGTGTGTGGCATGCAGCTCATTTATCGTGCAGCACATACACTTTCTATATCTTTTCCATCTGGGTGGATTATTGTTTGAAGGGAGAAAAGGCCACTTCAGAGGTTACCAGGGATGTGTAACGTGGAGTTTAAAGAAATGTTCTTAGGGAATGCAGGATCTGGGTCCATAGTTGAATAGAACAACAGCAATTGTCTTCCTACAAGAAAACTATACCTCCTCAGAAATACTGAGATGCATGTAGAGTCCAAAGGGTCCCTGTGTCCATCTCCACATCAGTGTAATTCCATCAAACACAAAGGCATCGCTCCTGTTTGTGCCAGTGTGAATAAAGGTGGAATTGCACCCAGAACTGATGTGTTTTGGGGCTCAGAGTTTGTTTTCATCTCTCCTGTTAAGCAGAACTGGAGGACTGAAGTCATCGAGTGTAGCCTGGGGGGAAGAAAAGGATGGAAGGGGAAGTTGTGTTTCACCCCTGCTTATACTGCCATGTTTCACTGCCAGCAGACATCTGCTCTGCTTGTGCACATCTAACCTTTGCCTTCACTAGATCTCTGGCAAAGGGAAGTCTCCAGGTATTACAGTGATGTCTCAGGGCCATCCACAGGCAAGAGCCTTCCCTGACTCAGGATCACGCTGGAGACACACTCTTCCTGCTTGGCTCTTTATTCATCCCATGTCACAAAGAGCAGAGATGAAACCGGTGACACTTTTTTGTGATACTAAATTGCTGCTCCAAAGGGCACCTCCCCAGACCCAAAGTGGTGTCTTCTTTCACACACAGACTGGAATTTGGTATTGTCAGGATCACTTTTCTCTCAACTTCCTTTCTTTTTGCTCAGAGGAGTTGAAAGGCAAGTGCAGAGGTACCCTTAAATCAGCAGCCAGACCTCACTCAGTAGCAGCTCTTGAGCGTCCGACAGCACGTGCATTTGTTGTCTTTGGAAATTGGTTCTTTCTGTTGTCTCCCACCTAAGAGGATTGATTTAGATTCTGGAAGACTTTTAATGCTTCCAATGTTGGATCCAATTATCTGGGCTAGATTCTAGCTTCTCTTAGCTTTGAGGAGCCCTGGACAAACACTATTATTCATGGTTTAGCTGTCATGACCAATTTTGCATGGGATATCACTGCTTTGGCTGGCAGTGAAGAACATCTCAGGCCTGAAGAGGTTTGCTAGTATAACACAGACCCGGTGCTAATTTAACCACCTCTCCCCACCCAGTGACAAATGCAGCACAGCTTAGATTCTCTCAGCTTTTTTCTTCTGTGGCCACCATTCGTACTTTGATCATGTAAGGACCTAAATCTGTGTCCCATAAAGGTCATTAAACAGCCAGTGATTGTGATCACCTGGGCCTCTTGAATGAGCATTTGACTCACTGCCCCCAGCCTGTCACATTCAGCTTCACTGATGTTTTCTTTTTTCTGAAAGGTCTGTAGGATGAGGCTTTTTCTCATGCTCTGAGGAAGGAGCAATAAATTAAGTGCCCACAGCCTTGCTATATAACCCCCTCATAATCTGCCTCTCCCCTCAAGGAGCAAAAAGGAAGAGTGTCTGCTTTAATTGGGAGCTAACGAGCTAATCAGCCTGGGGCGTCACTGGCACCCCGTGGGGATAAAGCTGCTCACACCAGGTGGAGGGTAAGCGAGTGTGAGGGGCGAGGTGTAGCCTAACGTTTCGGGAGACACGGGGGAGGTGTTTCCTAAATCGGCGTGAAGCTTGCGAGAGCTGGGAGATGCTGCTGATTGCCTTCCTGGAGCCCACTGGGGACTTGTAGTGGGTGTTTTGCCTTCTGTACTCACCTTTGGTGATGTTTCCTAGCTCTTGGCTTGGCTGCACAGTTCCAGTGCTGCTTTTGACGGGCTGCTGCTGCCTGGCTACAGCGCCCTGTGCAGCTCGGAGGGCACCGGGGGGTCACAAAGGGATCAGCCCAGCGGGTGCTCGCTGCGCTACAATGGCTTTCAAACACATAAGGGTTTAAAGATGTTTTGGAGATGTTTTTCTCTGCTTTTTCTCTGGCTCTGGGATTCCATTCTGCTCTGCAGTGGTGCAGTGTCACGTTTGTTGCTCCCACTCTCTAATTAGTTCTAGTGCCTGTGTGATCCTGCCGGTGCCGGGGCAGTGCCAGCGGGCTGAGGCCATCTTCAGAAAACACAGGGTGGGGTGGTTGCTCTGTAACTTGCCCCCTGTGGGCGGTTACCCTGCTGCCTCTCACTGAGGGGGCTTTGCTTGTGCAGAGCTAAATAATTAAGCATCTCTTCAGGCAGGCAGTTCTTCCAGGAAAGTCTCTGGGATGAGGAATTACTGTCACAGCCAGGGCTGCCCTGTGGGAATGGTCTCTGCAAACAGCGTGGGTGCCTCCCAGCAGAAAGCGTTGGTCTTCTTTGCTTGGTCTCACTTAAAAAAAACAGGGAGCGTTATTGGGAAGGAGAGTAAGAGAGTGGTCCCCCTTTTTCCATTACAAAGCATTCATAATTATTGCTTTACAGCTGAAAATAGAGTAGTTAAGTATGTTGTACAGGGCAGGAGGTGCTCACACTGCCTCAGTTATGTGTATTATGGTATTAGAAGTTATTTTACAAAATATAGTTCACAGGATGGCACAATTAGAAAAAGTGCTTTTTGGAAAAGCATACACATATATCCCTGCTGAATAGTCCTTCCAGGCAAGGACTAAACACCCAGAACAAAACAACAACAGCATGTAGGTTGCCTGAAGAGGTTTTATTTTCCAGTTATCACCAGACAAAATTCAGGTTAACAGCACGAAGGCAAGCCTTGGATTCTCTGCTTCTCCAGATAAGTTTGTTTATCCTGTAGTCACTGCAGACTGACTGCCTGTGCCCCTGCAGCATGCCGTGGCATGGGATGTGGCAGCAGGATACAGAGACTGTGGCACTCTAGTGGGGTTGGTCGTGCTGTAAGCCACAGGCTTGAGAGGTGCGACTGAAAGGAAAGGTCTCTGGTTAGGACAGTCGGTTGGGTGAGAGTCAGGTGGGGAGAACGGGCCGTGTTTCATCTCACCCAGGAGGGTTTCTCATCACCTGTGCCCTGGGCACTCCGCACGGAGCCCTGGGAGGACTCATCTCCTGTCTCCTGCTCTCTTTCTCTGTGTGTCTTGCTCTGCTTCCAGGGGGAGAGAGGCATGCCAGGGCTTCCAGGAAGACATGGCTCTAAGGTACCTTGTAATCAAAGGAGTGATGCTTGTCTGCCTGATCTCACCCATAGCACTCGCCTGTCCCTGATGCACAAGCATCGCCTGGAGTTGTGTGTGTGTCCGTTAGTTAGTGACTGTCCTCAGCTGAATTATTTCTGCTTCTAAATTGCAAAATATAGGGCCCAATTTATGCAGGGGATGGTGGGGGAAGAGGTGTTTTAGCAAGCAGATGGCATGCCCAGTCCAAGGCTGACTTGCAGCATCAGGATCTTAATGCTTTATGCCAGCAAGAGTGGCCAGTGCCAGTAGGGAATTGGTGTTTTGTAAATTGGGGGTCCCAGGTGACCGCAGCAAATGTGGGATTAGCAGGGCCAACCCAGACTAATGCAGCGGTGAATCAGGGTCAGTGTGTGAGCAACCCTGCATGTCTGTGCCTTGCAGTTTAAGGATAAATACTAGAGAATAACCTCATCCACGCTCACTGCCATCTGAAGGCTGAAGAGTGAGGAACAGGCATCCCACCTGCACTGCAAAAGCCTAACCCAAAGCTACTTGCTGCACGTTATCCCTTTTCATGGCTCTAGCCCGTATTCACTGAAAGCTACTGACCCTGAGACAATCTGGAATGCTTTTTCCCCCCATTTATTGCATAGAATCCCTGATCTCCATCTTCTGTCCTTGTGTTTTTTAGCTTTTGTCCCCGATTTCTGTTTCAGAAAGCTGAGAGGTATGATCCTGCTGCTCTCTGGCTCCCCACTCCTCCTTGTTTGAACTTTTCCAAGCTCTTTTCACTTTCAACTTGGCTCCCAGTTCTCCTCTCTGCCTTGTGCTACATCCCAACCCCTCACGTTTCCTGACTTCTAACACCACTTCACCCCCTGCCCTCTCCTTAGTTGACCCTCATATTTGCTTTTGTAACTTGACCTTTTTGCCAGGACCTAACTACTACTAATACAGGGCATTCAGAGATTTTAGAGCAGAGGGTTGATAGGGAAACCTGCTTTTTGCATTAGTGCTGTCGAGAGCAATGTGACAGTGCCTATGGGAGCAGCTGCTGGGGCTCCGAGGCTCCTGTCTGGGATGGCAGGGCAGGCTGGACCCCACTGTCCTGTGGCGGTGCCTCGGTCTGCACTGCAAAATGACACCTGAATGGCAGATGTCTGGCTTCAGAGCTCTCCTGAAAATGTTTTACTGCAGGTTTTGTCTTCTGTGATAAAAACAGAGTGATGGGAAATACCAAGGCCAAGGCTCTGGGATAGGAGGTGGCCTTTCTTGGGATGCTTGAGCTGATTTATCTGGGCTCAAGTGCTGAACTGGGGGTTTGGTCCTTGGTCTGTTTTTGCATTCCTCAGTTATTTGACACTGTTCTTGTTGGCCTTTGCTTCACTTGCAAGACTAAAACCAGGATGGGGGTGGAAATCTGGTTGTCTTGACTGGGTTGTGCTTTGGAGGAGCTTTCTGGAATGCAGAGCCACTGCCATAGGTGAATGACCTGTGCAGGGAAGGAGAGTGTGTGCTATGTAGTGTTACAGCTTTACTTCTGAGTTGTGGAAATGAAAAGATGTGGATTTTTGCCTTTTAAGTTCCACCTGACTGATACTATTTTGCTTTTTAAAATTGTGTGTCTGATTAATTTCAAACAAGGTGTTCCTGTCTTTCCTCTCTCTGCCAGGGTGCTCCTGGGATGGCCGCTGCAGGGATGAAGGTCAGTTTTACACTGCAGTGCCTTGAGTAGGGCACGGGCTGGGGCTGGGAGAGCACAAGGTGCTGGAAAATGGTCGGACAGCTCCCACTAAAGGGAAATATCAGAACTGCCGTGCCTTTGGCAGAGGTACTGGACCTGTCTCCAGCAGCAGCCCTGCTACCCGGCACCGCTCTCGCAGAGATTGGTGAGCTCGGATCATCACAGCCTCCCTGAGCCCCAGCTGCACCCACAGCCTTGCTCTGCCCCTCTGCACACACAGCTGGGAGCAGGCAGATTCCAGAAGATGAGTCTTGTCTTACTATGCTCCCTGGTACCTGATAAGCCTCTTGAAGTACTGCAAGGTGATTACTCAGTTTTGTAGAAGCCATTGCTCTCAGGTTTGCTGGTTTCTTACAGCAGCCTGGACACTGGCTAATGAAGATAAAACAAACTCCAGGCACAAAAACATGCACCTAAAGCATTCTTATGGCTTTATTTACAAACCCAAGGTCCCCACAGATGAAGGTTCTTTTCTCTACTCTGATAGCTCTAGGAGGATTTGTACTCTCTCCTCTGGCTTTTCACTTTTTTCCCTGTCTCTTCCTCACCAGGGCGAACCTGGGACTCCAGGAGAAAAGGTACTCTCAGAAGGCTTTACTGTGAGCCTGCACTTCTGGTTGGTTTGTGTATCTTTATTTTTTTTCCCTCCCGGAGCAGCTGAGGGATGGCTCTGTACTTCCCAGTGCCCAAATCCAGGCCCAAATGGCACCTGCCGGTGTAAGCAAAATGGTAATAGGATACAGGGATACCAAGTGAGAGAGGGACTGTATTGCAAACATTCCCTCCCTCCTACTTCTGTCTGTGTGGATGGGAATACCCTCCTCCAGCTGCCTTCCTTCTCTCCTCCCTACTCCACAAAACATGCACAGCAAGCTTTGCTTAGTGAATATGTTCCCTCTGTCCCTTCCCCATCCCCTTCTGCCTCCCAGGACTTCTGAGCCTACCAGCAGTCTTCCCCTGTCCTTGCAGGGGGCTGTTCTGCTGTGCAGTGTCTGCCCATGTTCTCAGTGTAGCCTGACCTGGTTTGAGTTCCCAGGGGTACAAAAGTACCCCATCCATGAACTCTCCATCCCTGAGCAGCCACTTTGGCTTGAGAGCAGCTGGCCCCTCTGGTTTGAGGCTGGCTGGGTTATGTTACAGCGTGTGACAGCCACGTAACAGACACATTCTCTGTCTCTTTTCTTCCCCCCAAAGGGAGATCCTGGAGTCCCAGGGAGGATGGGCCCCCCAGGTTTGCCAGGGAAGAGGGGGCAGCGGGTAGGACATTGTGTGTTTGGGCTGGGTGTCCTGGCAGTGCCGTGCTGTGTTCCCTGCGAGCGGGAGCTGGCAGGAGCCTGCTGTGTGTTGCATTATTGTACTTGCAGGGGATTATGTGTCCTTTGCTGGCTCTTGCCCCCTTGGTGAAGTGTGTTTGCATGTTCCCGCTTGCAGGAGTGGGGGGCCGGTGGCAGGCAGGGCAGCATGAGATGCCTGGGACGTAGTCTTGTCCTGGGAATGATTAAGGACAGTGCTGCCTCTTTTTGACTCCAGAAATAACACCCTACAGAGGGATTCAGTAATCTGACCTCCCTCCTCAAGAAGTCTGCTGCTTTGCACCCTAGTTCTGGCAGCACAGGATGTTTTCAGTAGCCCTTATGGACATGTGTATTCAAAATTAGTCCTTGAATGAAAAGTGGGATACTGCGGCAGAATCAGGGATTCACAGAGGCCTGGGACAGGATTAGCCATTATATCTCTACAAAACCCCCAAATGCCCAGCCTTTTCCTTGTATTCTGCAAATGTTTTCGCTCTTTCCAGGGATAGAAGCATTAATTTATGGCAGCAATGTGCATGTTCCAGCAGGGGAGGAAAGTCGTGGGGATCTTACAGGTGGCTGGAGGCCAAATTACCTTGGAGAAAGGGGTTATTGCACTCTAGGGTTGCCTGAAAAAAAGATTGCTGCTAGTTAATTATTTTCCACGGAGCCACCAGTGCATGTCTGTTCCTGGAGCATTGAGTCCCCTGCATGTCAGATGGTTGTCCTTCAGTTCTGATAAGCAGCACCAGCCTATGCAGGCAGAAACAGGGCTCCAGGAGCCGTTGTGGAGAGAGCTGGACAATGTGTGTGGGGGAAAGGATTTGAATTATTCCGTGTAATCTGTACAAGTTGCTAAGTCTTGGAGGTGTGAGGGTTGAAGGTAAGAACACACCTTTCCCTGGTGATGCATTTGAAACATCTTTTCAGGGTAACAGAAACTTCTGATATCTCTCTCTGTCCTGGCAAAACTCACACTCCCAAACAGGACACTGTGCCTGGAAACCATGTATTTAGCAGCTGGATGGAATGGGGCTGAATAGAACTTAACTTCAGCATAAAGACCACTAATTGAGTTCCAATATTGAAAATATGGCCCAGCTGTCATGATGAACTAAGCAAAGCCACTTCACCAAGGGAGTGCTGGATGCCCTCCATTGTTCACTGCCCGTGGCATCCTCCGTGGTGCCTCACACGGCCCAGCCTGCAGCCCTTGCTCTCCAGGCATCATCTTACACCATCAGCTGCTATCTCAGCCACTTTTGCCAGTCTTGTCTTTGCTGCTTTGCACGACCAGTGCGTGTCGCAGAGCTTGGCTGCCAACTGAGACGCTGCACTGCCTGTTTTTTGTAAGAGCACAATGAGACTGGGATTTGGAGTTAGGGAAGAGGAGCAGGGCATGGAGAAAGTCCTGTGTGCCAAATAAAATTTGCCCTGGGCAACAGCTTCTCTGTGAGTATAGAACAGGGAGATCCTGGGCTGAAGAACTGTCAGGGAAAAGGGTTTAGCAGACTAGAGGGATAAGGAAGATTCTCAGGGGGGACCCTGGATCCCTTTCCCACTCGCCTACTTTTGGAGAGAAATGACAATGATGTGTAGCGATAGTCAAAAGGACAGGAGAAAACATTCACTGCTGGAGGATGTCCTGTCTGTGCCTAAAATAAAATGCCTGGGGAGGGGAAGGAGGATTTGAAACCAGGAGCAGCTCACCCTTTGGCTGCTCCTCCAAGATGAAGAGCCTGCAGAGGCAGCCCTGACCATGTCTGCTTTGCCAACAGGGTGAGAAGGGACGAGCTGGTGACCCTGGGCTTCCTGGACTCCCTGGGCCGAAGGTTTGTCTCTTCCCTGATATTTTGTTTTTGGTGGGACCGCTCTCCTCCCCTTCCCTTCCTCCCTCCTGTGTGGTGCAGCTCTTGCACTCTTAGGTGACTGTGGCAGCGTGTTCCACAGCACTCAGCTGGATGTTCATGCCCCAGGGATGTGAGGGGGCACACAAAGGATGCCTTTTGGTGAGGAATTCCATGTGCTCATGCATGGGGGGGGGAGGTTGTGGTCCTGGGAATGGGACCATGGAACCGCATTCCAGTAATTCCATGTTAAAAGCATGACCTCAGATGTAACGTGGCATTTCAGCCTCCCTCTGGCTCCAAGATCATCTGTAATGAGGAGATGAGTTTTTTGGGAGCTGCACTGCTGTGCTCTGAGTTGGAGGAGTAGCCTTGTGCTTGGAGAGACCCAGGGCAGGTCAGCTAAAGCTAAGCCTTCAAACTGGCTTTTTCCTGGTGCTCTGAGGTTTCTAGATAGAAATCACACCTTTCAAATCAGACTTTCACAAAGTGCTTTTCCTTTGGGCAAGGGGACAGTGCATGGAATGACAGTGGCCATTTCAGGAAGGGGTGTAATGGCAAAGGTTTCCTGTTGCTGCCTTTTTATCTGCTGTGTGCAAAGGATATGGTGTGCAGGTCTGACTGGCGATTGACTACAGTTCCTGAGGGAGACATTGCAAAGGAAGCCACTCTCAGGTGGTTTTACCAGCTCAGTTTTAACAGTACAACACAGTTGTGTTCAGGCTGGAGGCCAGGGATGAGGTCTGTGCACAGGCCCTGGGCAGTAAGTGCCGAGCAGCGACAGGGATGAGGATACCTGTGGCTGCTGGCAGGGCTTGACATGGAAGCCTGGCAGGACTGGCCTGGTTCCTGGCCAGCTCCTGGTTCTGGAGCAGTGCCTTTCTGGGCTATCAAGAGTCTAGCTGGTGGACCTTGTCTTGGGCCATGACTCTTGAAGCCAGCAGTTTGGCAAGTGAAATTACAGAGGTGGAGAATCTGATCTGTGACACGTGGCTTGTTCTTCTTTGCAAACAGGGAGAGAAGGGAATTGCTGAGAATGCCTTGGTGGGAGCTAAAGGAGAACCTGGCCCTCCAGGTCTGCCTGGACCCCCTGGACCAAAGGTGAGTGATTTTTTTTCCTTCAGGGAGTTGTGTGTTGTGAGGGATTGTGCCCAGCACAAGGTGTGTAGAAAGGAGCAAAGGTTGCATTCATCTGTGCCCCCCTCTGATTACCTGCTGAAGGGATATCAGGTGCTGCAGAGTGTTTTAGTACTGTTGTTCTAAATGCTGAAGGTGATTTGTGAACTATGTTTCTGGAAGGAAAATACCCTCCTTGTGCTCAAGTAACTCCCCTCTAGGCTCTGTGAAAAACCAGTCTGAATGCTCCCTCTGCGCTGGGTGGAACAGAAGGGCTCCTGGTGGGAAGTTGTAGCAGGAGATTTGGGCTTCCCGAGGAGAAGGGGGCACAGCAGGGGTGCTTGACTGGTGCAGTTCTTCCTCCTAGGAATGCAAAGCCAAAGTGAAGTCACCCCTGGTCCACACAACACAAACCCATCCCTTTCCCTTTCTCTTTCTGCCAGGGAGAAGCTGGTGACGTTGGCCGGCCTGGTGCTGCAGGGTCACAGGGAGAAAAGGTACAGAGTTTCTGCACAAACCAGCTCCAGGTTCAGAGGTTCAGTAGCTGCAAGTTTGTTCCTACATGTACAAAATTTACGGGAAAAGGAGAATTTTTAAATTAAGCTGTCAAGCCCAGACTGTTCCAAAGGACCAGCAGAGAAGGATTCCTGGAGTTTGAGCAAGTGAAGGGGCAGGCCCTGTTGACAGCATGTTCTTCTTGTTACAGGGGGAACGTGGTTCACCAGGAGACCAGGGACCCATGGGCCCAAGGGTAGGTGTTCCTTCACCAATGAGGAGTTTGGGCCCTTCAGAGGGGTTTAAGGATAGTGGGGCCATACTGACAGTCCAGATTGGGTCTTCCTGTCACTAAAATGCTCATAGCTGGGCAATGGCTAAGTTTGAGACAGGCCATTTATTTCTCCACTCTGTGTCCCACCTCCACATTAGAAGGAAAAAGTCTTCCAAGCCATCTCAGGGTGGTGTATTTGTGGGAGGAGGTAGGTTTGGACATCCCAGTCTGAACTCAGGCCCTTGGCCTATGAGAGAAGGGCAGCAGAAGGGTGCTTGGTGCATGCCCAAGTCCAACAATTGGTCAAAAAATCCAGTTCCTGGATTCTGGCTTCAACTGCACCTCTTCCCGGACCTGCCAGCTTTGATGGTCAAGGCACAGTGACCTGGGCTGGCTGCACTTCTGTAGTGTTTCCTACCCTACAGAAGCTTTCTGTAATAAATGAAAAACTGGACACTCATGAAATGGGTCCCTCTGAGCCCCCTTTTTCAGGGTGAACCACAGCTCTGAGCACCCCAAGGGAAGGGCAATCCCAGCCCCTGGCTAAAGAGGTGGTACTTTGCAGGGCCCCAAAGGAGAGCCTGGAAAGGACGAAATGATGGACTATGATGGGAACATCAGTGAAGCTCTCCAGGTGAGCAACTACCCTCCTGTCCTGTGAGGTGACTGCTGGATGCTTTACAATTTCCCAGGGGATGCAGACAGCTGGGAACAAGGTAGATCTGCTTCCTCGGCAGTAGCAGCAAAGGGAAGCACTTGGACTATGTGCCATAGTCCCCTCCATCCCACAGCTCCCTGCATGTAGTGTTTTTGTCAATACCCGGGCACCTTGCCGGGCTGATGGATTAACACCAGTGGGTGTAGATGTCATGTGAATCCCCTCAGGAGTGGCCCGTGGCGTGGGATAGGTGGTGAGTGAAGGTCACCAAAGCTTCCTGGGAAGTGTGCACTGAAGATGTGCAGTAAGTGAGTGGCTGTGCCCAGCTCTGAGTTAGCCTGGGTTCCACTTTGGAAAAGGGGAATTGTAGAATAACAGTTCTGTGGGACTCGGAGTGAGGGTTTTTTGCTCTTGTTAATTCTGTAGGTTCCTTGCTCACTTAGGCCAGTGTTACATTAGTGGAGAAGAAACTACCTCCAGGAAAAAGCTTAGTTTTCTGATAACTGTTTTAGTTTTTAATTTTATTTTTTTCCTGTATTTTCCTAGGAAATAAGAACTTTGGCCTTGATGGTGAGTTCTGATCTTTGCTGTGGGGTTTTGCACAAGTAGCCCATCCTAGGCAGAAGGCCTGACAATTTAGGTGCAGCTAAAACATTTGGCCTTTGGCGCTTGGGAGATAAAGCTGGGGCAGCTGACAGCTGAAGGGAGAGCTCATCTTGCCTTCTGATCTTGAATTCTAATCAGGACTTTGAGCTCTCTGCTTTAAGATGTAATACATGCTACTGAGAACAGAGAGTCCTCGGAAGGAGCAGGGAAGAGCAACTCTGAGGACTCTCCACTGCTTGGCTTCCCAGCCAAATATGATTTTAGGAATCCCTTGAAAAATTCCCTGTGATTTCCCTTTAAACTCCAGAGAGCCTTTGGGTTTTAAAACACAAAAATAAAAGTCCTGTTGATAATATGAAAATGAACTTTTTCTTTATCTAGGGACCCCCAGGACTTCCAGGTGTGGCTGGACCTCCAGGGCCACCAGGACAGAAGGTACTGTCTCAGTTCAGCACTTGCAGGGCTTAAGGAAACACAAGAGTAGCCCAGGAAGAATTCTCACCCACAACTCTCCCCAGTGCTCCTATCTCCCTGTCCAGCACTCTTGGACTATCCTGCTGGCCTCTGCCACTCCTCCTCATGCACTATATCCTGAAAATCTCTTTTCCCACAATGATAATGCCTTATCTGAAAGATGAAGGATCCTTTCTACTTGCCCTCCCCTTCAGGGAGCAGCTTGTGGGAACTGCACTCTGTGGGATTGTGTTGATTGGGGACTGTGTTACAGTACTGGGGCCGTGAACTGGCAGTCAGGATCAACAAGACATGGAAAATGCTCAGGCAGTCACACAATGTATTGTTTCAGCAGGGGCTTCCATGCTTTATTTTCTGTAAAAATAAAATAAAAACCCCCAGGTTTTTCCACGCTTTTTTCCTGTGACTAGACCCTGCAGTCATTTCTGCAATGCCCGTCCTTCATTGTCACAAAGAAGGAGTCACAACAGCTGCTTTCAAACTGCCAGAGTAACAATTCTGTGTTTCAGGGTGAAATTGGCTTGCCAGGTCCTCCAGGCCATGATGGAGAAAAGGTAAGGCACGATGCTCTTCCCTTCAGTGGCCTTACCTCGAGTCAGTGTGTTCCACCTCTGTCAGTGACAGAGCACAGTTGCTTTTCCCACAGGGGAAAACAGTATTTTGCTTGACAAAAGTGAGCATTAATGGTTTATCAATGTCCTAACATTTGTCATGGCAATGCTACTTTGTCCTGTCTCCAAAGGGCATAGCCATGAGGGAGAGGATGAGCACTGGGAGAGGCTCTGGGCCAGGCAGGAGTAAACTTTCTCTTATCTGTAAAAACTCCACTTTGTGTTGTGTGAATTTTTTTTAGGGACCACGTGGCAAGCCTGGAGAAATGGGCCCCCCTGGCCCTCACGGACTGCCAGGAAAGGATGGACCCCCTGGAATAAAGGGAGAGCCAGGCCATGTCGGGGTCAGAGGAGAGAAGGGCGATAAGGGAGAGCCAGGACAAACGGGCTCACCGGTGAGTAAACCAAGGCCTCCCAGACTACTGGTGGCTACTCAGGTTATGGGCAAGGCCCTGAGACTCCTTGGGCACCTCTGAGCCCCTCCGAGGTGGGCACTGCTGTGTGAAGTGTGATGCTACAGAAGTGAGATCCTGGCCTCTGGCAGATGTGCTGTCCCCGCTGCCTGCTCTGCTCTCTGGGCCCTGTGTCACTGCCTCAGCTTCCTGCCTGGCATGTTGCTGGCACTGACTGTGAGCAAGGAGGCTGAGGCACCAGCACACCCCATCGTGGGAGGGCACCTGCATGGGATAACTCCTGACATCCTGGCCACTAACAGGGGCACAGTGCCTGGGCTCCCAGCTTGTCTGTCACAGCTTCTGTGTCCCCAGCACTGCTCAAGGACAACGACTTCCTGCCTCTCTATAAGATTGCTAGGATAAAACTCCTGCTGTCTCAACAGCTGGCTGTTGGGGAGTGATTCCTAGCATGGACTCCAGCAAACTGCATAACCACGAGCAGAACCTGGAGGCAGGAAAGCAGTGCCCCATCCCCGCTCTGGGGACAGGCACATCCGCAGTGGCAGGAGGATGTTCAGCCACTTGCTCGTCCACTTCCAATACTAGTGAAGCCCAGCATTTCCCCGGGCACCTGATGGATGTCTGGGGTATTCAGAGTGCTCTTGGGATGGCCAGAGCCAGTCTCGACTCCTGCAATGATGTCTTGTGTGTCTGCCCGACTTAGTCTTGCAAAAAATCCACAAATCTTTCTTGATCCATAGGGTCTAGATGGCCCCACTGGAGAGAAAGGCGAACGAGGTGACCAAGGGATGCCAGGACCATCAGGATTGCCGGGTCCCATTGGACTTCCAGGATTGACAGTAAGAATGGGAAAGACAGGCTGCTCTTTCCTGCTTGGTAAAGAGAAAACAGCACAGAGCAGCACACAAGGGTTCATTTCCCAAAGTGCTGAGTATCCCAGGAGACTCAGAGCCCTGCCCTTAATTAGGTGTCGCAGAATGTCCGTCTGGTCTCCAGCAGCAGGCAGGGAATGTGGAATACGTGGTCTGTTCGCACTCCTCCCTGGGGGAGCTGCTGCTGGCCAGCACATGGGTGGTTCACAGATGGCTTCTGATGGAGGGAGACTCCAGAGCACAGCCGGTGGTGACAGGGTCTGTTGTTGTGTGCAGGGAGAGAAGGGTGAGCCTGGGGAACATGGAGACAAAGGAAATCCAGGAGAATCGGTAGGTCACCTTTCTCATGTTTCTTCTGCAATCTGGGCATCAGGGGAGGGATGATTTGTCAGCAGAGCTGCTGGAAACAGGCATGTCCCACTCTGGTGACACCCCCTCACTGAGGACAGCAAGGCCTTATCTCCTGGGACTGGATCGCCAGCCACCTCTAGCTCCTGATGCCCCCCTTTCCCTGACACAAGAACAATCTATCTCACAACCAGCAGTCAATAAGGAATGCCTGGGGAAGAACAGATGATCTTGGAAAGTGTAACAAATATTTTCCTCCACATTTGCAGTATAGGGGTTTCCTAGCAATACTTGCATATGTATATACACACACTCACATTTAGGTTTTTTTCAGTAGATTTTAAGGTTCTTGAATTTGCCCATTCTCCCCTCAAAACTCACCTCTAGGTTTTAGAATGCCCTGCAGCAAGGAGTCCCACAGGCTATCAACATGTGTGGAGCCAGCCACATTCTTCCCTATCTTTTGCTCTTTGACTCTGTACCTCCTTGCGTGAACTGTGGTAGACCAGTGGAAGTGGACGTTTCTTTGGAAAAAACCTCACTGCTTTCTCTCCTCCTAAATATTTGCAACTGCTGCATAACCCTCCCCAGCATCCTGCTGCTGCTTCCCAGTCACTGTCCTGGATCGCTGTTGCTTCCAAATGCAGTCCTTAGGGGGAGTCCAGGTTTCCCAGCCCAGCAGAGCTCTGCTGCACTCTGTGCCCTGTCTGCCTTTGTCTCTAGGGCAGCACATTGACTGTGACTTCTCCTGGTTTGCTTTCTAGATATCTGGCCCCCCTGGACCCCAAGGCCCTCCTGGACCTCCAGTAAGTTTTGAGTGATTCACCTCAGGAGCAAGGGACTGGGAATGAGGGGGATAGAGTGGGAAGTGGCTGGGGAGGATTCTGCGTGGAGAAAACAGGCAGAACCAGTGCAGTGTTGAAATGGGAACAAGTATCACTTCCAAACCCACCCCCAGCATAGGTCAGAGCTATGGTGGGCTGGGTGGGCAAAGAGAGGAGGTTATGTTAGTCTCAGATGAAAGGGAAGACAGTAGTAAAATGGGATGATGGGATTAAAGGGATCAACTGCAGAAATGGTCTTAATAGCACACCTGGCCCCCTGCCAGGGTGTGCTTGGCAAGAGCCTCCTCGTTACCAGATGAGAACAGTACGTGAAGTGCCCGTGACACAAATAAAGAGGCCTCTGTGCCCTCAGAAAGCGAAAGCTCTGTACTGAACACTGAGCTGGGATACCTGGAATTTAAAGCCCATCCTGAAAGGTTACTCATGTCTTGTCTCTCATCCCAAATATAGGGTCTTCAGGGCCTCCCAGGACCTAAGGTAAGGTGGCAAAACATTACATCCTGAAATTTAACTGAAGTTGTCTTAGGTGCTAGAATTCCCTTCAGTAACAACTTCCTAGTGTTCAAATAGTACTTTTCTTCCATCTTTGTAAGAGGACAAATCCTTCTGGATGTTTTCTTGAAGGAAATGGATTAGCAGCTCTCACTTTAGGGCCCAAAGGACTGATTGTTCCCTCCAGTTTTCACCCAGAGAAGTGGGAAGTCACTGGTCCATGGAAATCTTCCCATGAGAACACAGTTGAAATCTTTGCCTGAAGGGTCAAGATCTGTACATCAGGATGAACATACATCATACAGCCCTAAGTAACTGACCTGTAGCTTGAAAGGGGCCTTAAAATTACCCTATACATTCTGCTGTAAAGCACTCGAGAACTTCACTGTCCTTGGTGGTGAGAATCTTTTTCATCTCCATCTAAATGCTCAGCCCACACCATTGCTTTGCCTGCTGTAAAACAGCTCCTAGACAAAAAATAGTTGAGTGGAAATATTCAAGGAGAGCTGCATCTTTCCTCTGACATTCTGGGCAAAGAATGGAAAATGTGGCAAACGTCTTAATTCTTCTGGTTATCCTCAGTATTTGGCCACCAGCACAGTTTGGGTGCTGAGGGGGATGGTGTCCTTATCCTGATTCCCCTTTCCTCCAGGTGTTATTACAGACACAGTAATCTGTCTGGTCTATAACTCAGTAGCCACTGCTATCAGGTGGCTGGGAGACTTGTGTAAGAGACTGTGCAAACCTGGTTCTTCTGACACTTCTGTCTCAAAATGCAACCAAAATAACGTCTTAAAATGCCTCATGAACAGGAATGAGGGGAAAGAAGCTTTGGGTTACACTTTGAGTTTGTGAGAAAAAAATTATTTAATATATTGTATTTTGTTTAATGTTGCTATATAGTTCATAATACAGAATTTAAAAAATATAGTTGAGAAAGGAATGATGAAATTATTTTCCCCAAATGTTTAAACTGATGCCTTTGCATTTACAAAAGTCTTTGCAAAGGTGACTTCTGCATGATTTTTGTTCAAAGCTTGTAGACACCTGTCATTCACTTTGAATGAATCCATGTCTTAAAATGTAAACCCGCCCTATCAGATAACTTCTGGTTATTTGTCTATAAATATATATACAGCAACAACAGCAGGGACAGCAGCACAGGAGTGAGCCCAGTTCCCCTTTGAACATCTTTACTCACAGGGCCTGAATCTCCTCCACCTGCCATTAACCTAGAACAGGTGCTCACACAGGGGGAATTTGACTGACAGTGGTTTTCTTCAAATTGGGCTGAGAATTGGGCTAAAGCATTACTCTGGTGCCTCTTGTATGCCCCTCGCTGCTCCGGGGCTCTCTGAAGGGAGGAATGTTTGTTATATAAATGCTGTTATGGTGAGTTTATTTTCTGCTCCATCCTTCCTTTAGGGGGAAGCAGGGATTGATGGAGTGAAAGGAGAGAAGGGTGCCCAGGGTGAAAAAGGAGACAGAGGGCCACTGGGATTACCCGTAAGTATCCAGGAAGCAAACAGCACTTTGTGAGCCAAACTTGTGTCAGCTGTAAAAAGATCCCTCAATAGGAGACGCATGTGGGAATTTGATATATCAAGACAGAGAAAGAGACGGTCTATAAATAACTGTGCCTTTGCTCTGTATAAAGCCTTCAGCTTTTAGATCTGTTGAGTAGATCAGTGATCACTTTATTTCTTCCTGCTTCTGGGAGGATTGGGAGAAACAAGCAGTAGCTTTCCTGGGGGTTCTCTGCACTTCAGGGCAAAGGGACAAGGTCAGAAACAGAAGTCAGAGATGTGGAAAAGGAAATGCCTTCCCAGCCACTTGTCACCTGGGCCAAGCTTTGTACAAAGCGTGGTGGTTCTCAATGCACCCAACTTCTTCAATAGCCAAAACATTCCTGTCACTTCTGCCACGGAATCAGTGCTTTCCCTGCCCCGGCATGTCCCTGCTGTGCGTGAACTTAGTCCTTTTAGCCTGTGTTAGTGCACTGCTTGGCAGCCCAAGGAATTGTGGCACAATACATTGCAGAGAAATTGCAGGAGCTTTAGATACAAACCTGGGGACTTGGTGAAGCTCTTCGCTCACATCTGCTAAAACCCACTGTGTGAGTTGACAGCTGATAATGAGTTAGTGGTAACTTAGTAATGAGTTAGTCCCACCCAGTTGCTCCACTGGCCCCCAAGTCCTCTCCTCACAAAAAGCGCTGGTGGCACAGTACACCCTCTCACTTTCCTGAATGCCCTGCCTGGAATGAGCACTGCAGAGTGCATCTCATGTACTGTGTGACTTTGTTGTCCTGTGTTCGACCACCCAGATCCCTTGTCCCTGACTTTGGCTGAAACGTGCGTGTCTTTGTTTGTAAAACGTTTTCCACCTTTAGTTGTGCTGTGTAGCAATTCCCTTCCAGGGCCTGAGCGCATCCCCACTAAGTCTAGGCCCCCAAGTGAGCTCACATGAGTGTATTCCTGTGGCTCCAGGCAGAGCCAGTGAGGAGAAAGCAGTGCTTTGGGAAGGCCACAACAACCCCATGCAGCGCTACAGGCTGGGGACAGAGTGGCTGGAGAGCAGCCAGACAGAGAGGGACCTGGGAGTTTGGATTGACAGAAAGCTGAACATAAGCCAGCAGTGTGTCCAGGTGGCCAAGAAGGCCAAGGGCATCCTGGCCTGGATCAGGAACAGTGTGGCCAACAGGTCCAGGGAAGTGATTCTTCCCTAGTACTCAGCACTGGTGAGGTCACACCTCAAGTGCTGTGTCCAGCTCTGGGTCCCTCAGCTCAGGAAGGATATTGAGGGGCTGGAGCAGGTTCAGAGAAGAGCAACGAGGCTGGGGAAGGGACTTGAGCACAAGTCCTATGAGGAGAGACCGAGGAAGGTGGGGTTGTTCAGCCTGGAGAAGAGGAGGCTCATGGGAGACCTCATCGCTCTCTACAACTCCCTGACAGGAGGGTGTAGCCAGGTGGGAGTTGATCTCTTCTCCCAGGCAGCAATCAGCAAGACAAGAGATCATGGTCTTAAGCTGTGCCAGGGGAGGTTTAGGTTGGATATTAGGAAGAAATTCTTTACAGAGAGGGTAATCGGGCATTGGAATGGGCTGCCAAGGAAAGTGGTGGATTCTCCATCCCTGGAGGTTTTTAAGATGAGACTGAATGTGGCACTTAGTGCCATGGTCTGGGAGCCACGGTGGTAGTGGATCAAGGGTTGGACTTGATGATCCGGGAGGTCCCTTCCAACCCGGCTGATTCCATGATTCTGTGATTCTATGATCAAATGCAGAGGATTGTGCTGCAGTGAGAAGGTAGAGCCCAGTCCCACAAGAAATAGAAACAGAAGCTTTCTGTGTAAATGGTTATTTCCTCAAGCCTGTGGGGTATCTGGACAGGGGAAGGAGATCCATGTGACAGTCTGAGAAGATGCCCCAGCAATTGTCCTGAGAACCTCATCAGCATGGCAGGGAATGTGCTGGCTGCTTCTCCTAGAGCCCCATTAGCCCTCAGGGTCCCCTGGCTTCTCATGTCACTCTTCCTGAGCTGTGGAGGGGGGAAGGCTCAGAAGTGTCCTCTGGGAAATATTTTGTGTTTGGATCAGCACTATCAGCTGGCCAACCAGGAAGCACAGTTACTGAGCTGCTGGTAAGATCAGACACTGTGGACCTTGTGTCCCTCCTCAGAGCCACTGAACTCTGTTCCTAAGCTTTTCCATGCCTGATCCTGTGTGTCTTCAGCCTGTAAAACTAAATGCAGTGCCAGACAGGTACTGAACTATTTCAGACTCTGTAAAATCCTGCAGCTGGATCTGTTGCCTTTTCTTCTGTGACTAAGGTCTTGACATGATGCCAGAATTTCATCCCTGATTGTCTGCAACAGCCTTGGGCTTCTCTATGGCAATGCAGGTTCCAACTCTGCTGTCACATTGTCCTTTTCATGATCTGTCACAGAACAGCTGCTTCCCCAGGAGTTTTCTTGGTGGCACTGAGAGAAGGAAATTTACCCTCTTTGAGAGGATCTAAAAGTTGCAGATCAATGTTACATGTATTCAGTGTTTCTGTGTTTTTGTTGGTTTGCTTGTAAGTACCATCACCTGTCCTTGAGATCTTAATTTTTGTTAATTGCAAGCATATGTTTGTCTCAAGTCACTGCTTCACTCACCTCTCCCCTCCCCTTCTCCTCCTGCCTTGTTTTTGTTGAACCCTCCCCGTCTGTTCAGGGTGCTTCAGGTTTAGACGGCAGGCCTGGACCACCGGTGAGTTCCATTTCTCCATTGCCCTACGTTCCTCCTCCCCAGTTCCATGATTTGTTTTGTGTCTTCCAGCCCAGTTCTAGTTTACACCAGGAATAACCTTGATTTTTTCCAAAGCAGGCTTGGGAGGGTGGCTAAACTTAGACTGGGGAGTGATGTCACACACTTGTCTCTTTTGATGCTATGAGTCTGTCTGGATCCTGGGGTCACAGCTGCCTTGTTCCACTTTGTCTCAGTAACAAGATGAATGAAACCTCTGCATGGTTCCATGATGTTCTGTTCTCCTGTTCTCTGTGTCCTGAGGGGTCTCCATCCTGTAGTTCTCCGTGGTAGCCTTGCTTGCTGCCTTTACACAACAGGAGCTCTTTGGTTTTGTCTGAGGTGTAATAACGCTGGAGTGTTTTGTCCTGTGAGCAGGAACGTTTGTGTCAGCTGCTCTGACTTCTGAACAGAACCTGAATGGCAGCTTATACACTCACTTGTTTGGGGATATTGTAGGTTTAATTTTATAGATGTGCAAGGGAGACCTCAGTGTATTCCAAGGCACTGAGTGATGCTGAAGTGCAGGCACTTAAGATTTCCATGATTGTATGAATTCAAGGAGAGCCCGATTTTTCTTACTTCCTTCACCGTGCTGAAGTTGTGTGCTGCATGAGCTACTCCTCCACTTGTATTCTGCAGATCTTAACTTGTCTGAAAACCTCTCCTGATCCACATGAATCATCCTGCTCACATCAGAGGGGTTACTTCAGTGACTAAGGATTGCAGGATGATGTTAAAAAATGCAAACCCCTTTGCCTTAAGGCTCTTAGAAAAAGACTTCTCAAGCCTTGGTTCTTCCTAGGAGGCAGGTAATATGCCTCAAAAGTATCCCTTTATTGAGGCTCCATGATGGAAGTGTAGATCCATACCTGTGTGGTTAGCAAAGTGTGGATGGAGTTCAAGGAGTCTATACAGAGTTGGAAGTGCCCAAATCCTGTTTTTAGCCAGAAGGACTATTGCTGAAGTGCTGCACTGCCCACATTAAAGATCAGCTTTGGCTGATTCATTTCCCAAAGCTCCAGCAAGTTTCAGGAGCACTGGGAAAGAAGTTTGGTATGCTGGTGAGAGATGGCCCCTGTGTCAAAGGGTTAGGAACAACACTGGGGTTTCCTGTTGGCACGACTGGGAGCCTGGTGGAGTGACAGGAATGGCAAAGAGGGAACAGAGGGACTGAAGGGTACCCCTCTTAGTTCACATCTGTGCCTGTGCACCCCTGCATTCCTTGCTGCACCACAGGGTCTGTCACCTTGCATGCACAACTCACTGGCTGCCTGCCACCACATAACCAAACGCTTTCCATTTTGCTCAGCTCTGCTGATTCGGGGTGGGGGGGACAAAGGGAAAATAAGGAAATAAAGGAAAAGAGAATTGCCTAACATAATTCTAAATGGCCTTTATTCTGCTACAGCTTTCAGCCTTGTCCAATATAAACTAGAGAGAAAGAAATCCTGTCTGTGGAGTTGGTAGAAATGCCTGCTGAAACAATTGTCAAGGGAAAGCTTCAAAATTAAAAATAAGGCTCTGTACAGTGGTGCTGGTGTGATCTAACTTAGCAGTTCCCATGTTGTTCAAACTGCCTGTACCAACTACTTCAGATCGCCACCGACACTGAAAGCTGTAGTGGTACGAGGTGCCTTCCACCACCAGACTGTCCTTCCAAGCTGTGCTTTTCCTCAGGGAGCAGCGGTGTCTCCTGGCTTTAATGAGGCCCTTGAATAAAAGCATCCTGATGTGTTTTCCTTCCTACAACTGCAGGGTACTCCAGGACCAATTGGGGTTTCAGGACCAGCAGGACCAAAAGGAGAAAGGGTGAGTTTGCTTCAGAACTGACTGATGCTCTGTAACTTCTCTGAAGATGTGACAGCTCTGAGGAATAGAGGAGATCTAGGCTTTTCCAGAGATGGAACTGCCCTCTCCTTGTGCATACAAGACTCTCAGCTGGGCCTCTTTGATATTTGAGTACCTCATCCTTGGGGGTTTTAGGTGCTTTGAGTTGCATCCTTTGCTTTTTCTTCTCTAGTGCTTTGCTCCCTATTTGTACTGAGTACAAATTTCTACTCTTTTGTCTCCATTTCAGGGCAGTAAAGGAGATCCTGGAGTTGCAGGACCAATGGGGCCAGCAGGGCTTCCTGTAAGTATGGGCATACAAGGGATTTATCTACAGAGCCTGTATCATTGACAGCTGAAGATGCTGCAGTAATTCAGTGTTTGCAATCACAGCTGGGTTGAGTTTAACTCCAGTTACAAACCTTTGGTCACTATGGGAGCGACTGAAAGAGCTCAAGAACAGTGACTCAGAGGGAGGAGGAGGAAGCTGAAGGGAAATTGTTAATTCACCCTGGTCCTCAAGCTACCAAAAGAAGCTGAGTGGGGCTCCCAGGATAGGTATTTTAGTCTAAAATGCCGCTTTGGAGCACATCTGCTTTCACAGCCTGGCTGGGAGAGCCCTGTCCTGTCATTGCAGGGACAAAAGCTGCCTCCAGTGAGGTTAAGAAATTCCACTGTTTGGGATTGCTTTTGGAAAAACAGGGCCAGTGTTGGAACTCTAGTGTAATGTAATCATGAAGCTGCTTTGTTGTTTAACACAAAAAAGGAAGTTTGCTGCTTTTTTCAGGGACTGCCTTCTCTAAACTAGTTTGGTTTTTATCTGAAGAACCCTTAGAGGAGTAGTGCTGTTACAGCCTGGATGGTCTGATGGAGAGGAGGTTGTCTGCTGGAAAAGTTTTGTTTGTTTGTAACATAGGTGGAAAAAAACCCAACCCCCTGAGCACACATTCTTCTTTTTGAGTGGGAATACAGTGGGACCTACTTGTTCTAAAATATTTTATGTTGATGCATTTCAGGGTTTACAAGGTCTGCCTGGTGACAAGGGAATCCGGGTAAGTTACCAGGCAAACTTCTTGTATTTAATTACTAACACCTTTACACAGGGACAGCCCAGTTAACTCTGAGCACCTCTAGTAGCCAGCATGTGTTTGTCTGCTAGACCTTCACACAAGTGACTTTGCATACCTGGATTTTAGAAGGTGATACCTGTAGCTTGTCCCATCACCTGGGACATTGTGGCACATCTCTCTGAAGGCTGAAGGAGGGATTTTCTAATGTGTTCATTGCTGTGACAGCTCTGTTCTCACCAAAGCATGGGACTCCATGTGTAGTTCAGTTAGGCCAGTGTGGTGTGCTTTGGGAAATCCTACTTATCTACTTACTGATGTGTGTGAATTCCCATGAGAATTAGCTGAGGTGCAGCCACAAATCTTATTTTGGTACTTTTAAATTCCCCCTGAAGCATGAAAAAGAAGGTTGTCCTCTAGCAAACACTCCTCCAGAGAATTTGGAAGATTTGGAAAAGATAAATTAAATTTGCCTGCCTTAAAGAGTCAGACATGAAATCTCTTCAGGCATTACCCTGAATGGATGTGATGGTGAAGAGTTGGGTCAAAACCAGTAACATGAATGGCAGCATTTCCATTGTACCACCCATATTAATAGAAAGACAAATATTACCAAGAAGTGTATGTTGAGAAGCTCCTTCTTTTTCATCAGGTTTTCTTGCCTGTTAAAGCTCTGAATCTTTTTGATAAAGACACTTGAGAGCTGTAGTTGAATATAATTTATATTTAGAAATACAAATGACTTCTGAATTTGAGTCTTTGTAAGATAACAATTGTCTCAGTATCAAGCAGTTCAATATAGTACAAGTGTGTGTACTCACACAACTCTTCATATGACTCTGGTATCACCTGAATTTATCTGAAAATGTAAGTTTTGATGGTGCATGTGCCCATGTAGTGATTTCATTATATGGGTTTGCTTTTGATACATACTGTGTTTTCTGTCCTCCATCTGCAATGGATTTCTGACCTTACTTTGCACAGAAAGGGCAGTTTTGTAAAGAAGCAGCCAACTGGCATCTTAAACTAGGGGAGAAAGGTTCAAGGGAGCCCCAAAGTTCTCCCCTTTTTTAATCATTGCATTTCTGGCTTTGCTTCTTAACTTCCTCTTCCCTAACATGTGTTTTGTTCTGTTTGTGTGGCTTCTAAACAAAAAGTAACTTTTAATTCCTAGACTTTTTCAGTTGGTTTTTAAACTGGGTGTCTTAGTTACAGAAGGATCTGTCATTAGCTCTAGATGGGATTTTTCTGAGCTCTGGCATAAAAGCAAGTGAAACTGGGAGAAATTGCAACTCCTTGTAGAGGATGAGTTGGAAAGCACGAGTGGGAGGTTGTGCTGGCCCCTTGAAGTGTGCATGCACTTCACATCACTGTAACCCATAATTTGCAATGATGAAAAAGTGTGAGAAGCTTGAGAGTGTAAATGGGCAAGTGCGATATTTTAGCTGAAATAATAAGAAAATACCCTTTTTCCCACTGAGTAAAGGGGATTCCCCTTACTCCTCCAAAAGTCCCAGACAATTTGGCAAAATCCTGTCTGTTCCTTTAGGCAGAGCAGGGCTCTTTAAACCCCAGAAATGTTCTTGCTGCCCTCTGCTCTGAGTGGGAGATGAGCGTAGCTGTGCCTTGGGTTGTGCCCTGGGTAGAGGTGGGAACAGGCAGAGTTTTGTGTGACCCAGCTGAAAAAGTGGGACCCCTGAACTCGTGCTGCCAACCTGCTTTCACTCTTATTTTAATGCCTGTGTTGTTTTTTTTCTTGTGTGTATGTGCCTCTTCCTCGCTCCTACAGGTCCACCTTTGTCCCCTTTATCCCTCCATCCTGTTCTGCCTTTCTTCCTGGTTCCTTCCTCCTTCCTCCAGAGCAACCCATGGCGCACTTTTCCTGGATTATCCTCTCCATTCCTGCGCTTGGCTCTGGGTGACTTCTCCTCATTGCCTCTCCTCTCCCATCCATTTCTCTTGCCAGCTTTGGGTTTAACGCTTTTTTTTTTTTTTTTTTTTTTTAGAAACAGCAGCCCGTGCTGTCTGACTTTATCCCTTAATTCCTTAAGCGCTCCCCACAAGTTCAGAGTTCAGTTCCCTGTGCAGCAGCCCCTTCCCCTATTTCATGCTCAGCAGCTCTGAGGATTTTGTGTTATACAGAAAGATTTGGTATAGATGTAACTGGCAAATACCATGCTATACCCTTGTGCTGCCAGGTAAGAGGGTCAGGGAGCAGCTGCTGCCCTGTGGCTGCGCTAGTCCCTGGTCTAACAGGTTTTTTGGGAGAGCACTACTCAGACCATCCTAAGGGGCATCCAGGTTGTACGGACTGTCAGGGCTGAGTACTTCCTTTATTCCCTGGCAGAGAGTTCTCTGAGTGAGACTTCCGTTAAGAATGAGAATTCAGAGTGGTAAGAAAAGCATCTTGGTGCCATCCCAGAGCTGGAGTGGCAGAGGAGGGACCTTCCCAGCCAGCTGCAGATTGAGATGGGGTGGCACACTGCTGGCCAGAGGGGTGTTTGCCCATCCTGTGTGTCTGGGGTCAGTGTGTTCCCTGATGTACCTCTCTCTGGAGTGTGGGAAGCCCCAAGAAGTCCTCTGATGATCCCTTTGATGCTGAGCCCTCCCAGTCTGTCAGTGTGGGACTGCGGCCACAGCCAGTGTGTTTATGCAGCTCAGTTACAGCTCAGCAGCTCTTCTCTTAACATCTCAAATGGAGATTTCTCTTCTTTTAAAATGTTTCCTAAATGTTTATCCTTTTTTTAAACTATCGCTGACATTTGTTTGAAATGGATGATCCTAAAGCTTTTGTGTATTCTTTTTTTCTCGGACTAAACTATTATTTACAGGGGGAGAGGGGCAAGAAAGGCTCTAGAGGGTCTAAAGGGGATAAGGGAGACCAAGGAGCGCCTGGATTAGATGCACCCTGTCCGTTGGTATGTTCTGTTTCATCAAATGTATTGTTTTAAGATGTGTTGATGGGGAAGACAGAAGGAAATCATAACATAAATACTGGTCTTGCAAAAGTACAACACTTGGATAAGGCCTGGCTGGGTTCCCACCTCAGCCCGTGGCAAAGCTGCTTTCTCCAGGGGGAGAACCCCTGATCCTCTGAGCGATCAGGCTGCTGAGTGACCACGGTTATGTTCCTTCCTCTTCCAGAGCCCACTGAGGTTTGGGGCACATGGGGGTGTCCCATGTGCTGGGAGCCCAGGGCTTTCTCCTTTGTGGATAGAGCCCTGTCTCCTTTGCTGCCAGTTGCAGCTCTTCTCTGAGATGGTCAGTGTGATCCTGTCTACGAGATGGCAAAACTGGAATGCTGGTTCCCCTGCCTCGGAATAACGGCCAGCTGATGGGATGGCCTGAGAGCACACGGGGCACTTGAGCTGCAGCACCCAGAGGAAAAACAAATCTCACTTATCCTAAATGGGATGTGTGTCTGTCAAAACAGATTGGCTATAAATCTAGGCAAATTAATAAATATAGGAATATGTGTACACTTTTATCTAAACTCATATGCTGCAGCGAATTCTGCCAAAAATCTGTAGCAGTGCCACAAATACCAGGAGTACCCGTGGATCATGCAGCTAGAAATCCAGCTGCTGGGTTTCCTAGTGAGGATCAGAGGAAGGGATGATTCTGAAACTGAGGAAACGCCGTTCCCATCCTCTCAGCTTCAGCTCAGAGAAGCATCTCCTGGCTTGCAGATCGTGGAAAACCCAAAAGGGAAATGGCTGGTGCTGCTGATTATCTAAGTGTGCAGACAGCTGTGTGCTGGGTGTGCAGCAGAGTGCCCTGTGAAGGTCCTGGCGGGGGCTCGGCTGCCCCCCGTGACACGGAGCTGGCAGTGACTGAAATAACAACAGTGGTTGATTTCATGAACAGGGTCTCCGAGGTTTTAAAGGCGAGAAGGGTGAGCCGGGGTTACCTGGGCTGGACGGCCTGGATGCCCCATGCCCATTGGTATGGCCTACCTTCCCTTTCCTGCATGCTCGTTTGCTTTTTGGGTCTTGGGTGCTATTTCTGATACCTCCAAATAGCTGCATGCCCTAGGAATACCTGGCAGCTCCTTCCTTACCTGTCTCCATCCTCCCTTCCTCACATTGCTGCTGTTAGAACCAGGCCCTTCCCTTCATGCTGTGATTCCCAGCTGCTGCCAGCACTACTCTGTGGCATGAGGAAAAATAGTGGGAATGCAGATTTATTTACAACTGCTTCACTTCTTCCTTTGCCTTCCCTTTGGCAACTTCCACTAAACCAGCCTATGCAGCCCCAGCTCTGCACTGGCTTTGCTTCCTTGCAAGGAGCTGTGATGCTCGTGTCCTTCATTAACTCTGTTTTTAAGTGCTTGTGTGTGGTAGGCACAGCCTGACATGGCTCTGTATTGCCTCAGTCACCCCCTACAATAAGATGACTGAAAATAATAGTTATCCTGTTAGCGAGCCCATGTGAAACATATTAACTGGACATTTAGCTTCCCTGCGAGATAATTCCTATTTATGACTCTCCCCAGAAGTCCAAATTGTACTCCTAGTGTCAACAAAACTTGCGCGTTTCCCAATATCCAACTTAAGTAATAAAATGATTATTGTACTAGTGCCTGATCTAGCCCAAGTGCTGTAAGACAAAGGTCTTCAGGAACACTAAACACATTAGTGTCCCACTAAACATCACCAATTTATTAATTTTCTCTGAGATTTTCTGGAGATGCAGCGTTCAGGTGAGGTTTTTGCTCCCTACAACAGTCTCAACATCTCCATGATACACAGAAACTACTCTACTGCCCTTCTGGCCTATTTGGCATGACAAAGTTTGCTTGAGGATGGTCTGTCCAAGCTCACTTAAGGATGTTTGATGCCATTTACAAGGGATGGAAGATCTGTTAGTTCAGCTAGCTGGAAAAATGCATCCCAAAGCAAAAAGCCACATTTAGTTTGGAAGGTTTTCTTAGTTCTCCCAGGGAGAAAAAAAGCTGTGAAATTGCCATTAAAAGCCTTTGTTATTTGAGCTTTGTGAAGAGCTAACCAGTTTTCCTCCCAGCACCCCCTCCTTTGGGCACTGCCATGTCCTCTTTGGGGCACTGACTCTAGCAGTGGCCACTGGTCAAGTCTCAGTTGCTGCTCTGTAAATTCTGGGTAGTAGAAAGAAACTTCTGCCAGTCCCACAGGTGAAACCAGACCTGCCCAGAACAGCCCACAAAGGAGGAAAACCACAGAGCCATGTGTTCTGCCTCCTGATGGTCATAGCCAGGTTCCTACGGAGTAAGTTTTGGCTGAGTAAGGCACCTGATTCCCAATCCCTGTAAGGATTCCACGGGTGCCTGGCAGACCACCCCTCTGTTTGTGTCACTGCTCCCAGTGAGGATTCACCCCACATGGCCATGTTGGAACACACACTTCTTGTCATTCCTATTTTTGTTAAGGGAAACTTGCCAGAAAATCTGATGAAATACAGATGCCATTATTTTTTTATATATAGTGTTCTGGCATGCGAGCTAGCTTGGGAACGTGAATAAGCATGTTTTTGGATCCAACTAGGTTAAAAGCTTAGCATCCAGCTGACACATCCATGTCTGTAACTTATGGAGGCTGTGAACTAACGCTTTGCACATCTGAGATATGTGGAAGGAGATCCTTGGTGCTAAAAAGCATGTCGTGTTTCCGTTCTCAGCACGTTCACCCGCAACAAACACTTCCTCGTGACCCTGGTCTTCCTTTGATCCCTAAGCTGTAACTCCCTGGCCTCCCATTCCTTCATACACCTAACTTCCCATCTCCTCCTGTGCTGCACTACACCAGTCATTCCTACCACCATCAGTGTACCAATGGGAACACCACAATATGCCCAGTAATTAACTGATAACTCCATATTTCCACATGGGGGGGAAAGAGGAGGAAACGGCACAAGGAGATCACAATCCAAAAAATGCATTTGAAAAGCAATATTGTTGTGGCAACGTTCAGTTCATCAGGCCCCTGAAAGTGCCTCTCTGTTAAATAGTTCATTTCTCAGTATACTACTGTGCATTTGCTTTTCTATTTGTATTGGTTTTGGTTTTCCTGGGGAATAGTGATAGCCTATAAATGGGCCATGTGGACGCAGCACAAGTGTTTGACTTCTTGTGTCAGAGATGTATCTCCTTACCTCTGACTTCACCTCCTGCTCAAGAGCACCTTAGCACTGACATAACATCCTGTTTTCTCCTATCAAACAGGGCTTCACGGAGATGAGTGGCAGCCACTTACAAAAGCCTTTCCCAACCATGGGGTCTCCATTTTTTAGTAGCATGGCCCTTAAAGTGTCCAACCTTGTTCAACATTAAACAAAAATTAAAAAATAATAATGACAACAACACACCCACCTGGGGCTGTGCAGCCCAAGACGTCAGGGTTGCAGAGGTGCTGGGGAATTTTCACGGAAATCCCACTGCTGTTATTGAAGCCCAAGACCCTTTTCAGGGAGTCAGCTGAGGCATCCTGAACCAGCACAGGCGCTGCCCAGCTGCTTGCCTTCCTAATTTCTCTGGAGCGGGATCTCCTCAGAGGCAAGAGGGGACAGCTGGGCAGGATCTCACATGACAAAGCAAACCCTTTAGCAAACAGGGCAGAAAGGAAATGGAGGTTTTTTACAGACTCTCCTCAGGATCAGAGGTTAGTGCTGACTCTGGGGTTTGCTTATAACCTCAGCACTACAGAGCCAAGCATTAGGACACAGACCCACCACCTCGCACTTTCCACTGCCTGCCTTCCTCCTTCCTTCATGGAAGCCTGGATAAACTATTCCTTGAGGAAGAATGAGAACAAGCCTACAGACCTCATGTGTGTAAGTCCCTTGCATAGCCTGAGGCCTCTGCCCTCTTCAGCCCCAGCCCTTGCTTCGGGTTCTTTGAGCCAGAAGTCTGGGTCACTCCAAAAGGCTGAGGAATATCTCAGACTATTCCTCCAGCCCTGGTTCACAGTTTGTTGCAGCTGTAATAGTTAACCCACGCCTTCTTTCCTCCATCTCTGCACTACTGTCTGTGTCTAAACTGCTATTTCATCCATCTCTTTTTCAGGGGGAAGATGGGCTTCCAGTTCAAGGCTGCTGGAATAAGGTAAAATAATCTTGGAAATGCTGCTGTGCCGAGTTGGCAGTGCCGTGTGTTCTGCTAGTGTTTTCCAGTGAGTCTGGTTAAGAGCAAAAGAGGTGTGGAGGCATGGATGGGATTTCCAGGACTGTACCCCTGTGCTGGTTTAAAGGTAAACCAGCAGGAGAAATGAACTCAACTCAAAGGAGAGATTATAAGTCAGAATAACAATTTAATAAAATACTACAATAACTACAATTATACAGACAAACAGTTGATTTTAACCCACAACACCCAAATGTATAACTCAGCACCCTGGGGCATGAACAGAGTGGTGTTCCTTGGGCCCCCTGAGTCCAAAGTAAAAGGAGAGTGAAAAACCTGTTGGTGAGGGTGCTGTTGCAGTCTGGTTGAGAGTGGTGGTCTGCAGTCTTCCTCTGGATCCCACGAGTGGTTAAAAAAGTCCCAAGACTCCAAGATTACATATCCTCCAGTTCAGGCAGGAATGCCCAGTACCTCCCTCAGGGCGGGGGGTTCCCCAATGGGTGTGAGGACAGGAGCACCCTCCTGTCTCACAGGCCTCTTAACACCCAGTTTATAGCCTGAGGAGTCAGGCTGCTCTGGGCAGATGGTGTAAATGCTCTATTGATAACAGTTTCTGGGAAATGGCATGGAAGGCATAAAATACACAGTTTTGGGTTACACCCATACAGTGATGAACTGGTTCCAGCTGTTCTAACTAGGACAACCCCTGAAAAGCAGCAACCAAAACTCCTCCTTGTTTGTGTATCACAGTACAGCTCTGTCTGCTACAAAGGAGAGAACTGTATGTGTGGCCTTTGAGCTGCCTGGCCCCAAAGTGCTCTAATCCTTGCACAAAGATGAGATTTCCACCTGGATTCCCTCAGACCCCCTGGGGTCTGGCCCACCTTCAGCACCTGTTGTGGGTGTAAATGCCAGGTCCTCAAGCTGCATTGGTGGGAAGATGGTGGAGGCAGAGTCAGCCCAAGCTGAACCTCCCGCCCTCACTCAGGGAAGTGGAAAGGATCCCTGCTGAAATTCCCATTGCTCTTCCTCCTGGAACCAGCTTCCCTAATGCTGTCCTTCCCTCCACGCCCTGTGAGCTGGCATTAACACTTGGTATTGAGTTGTCACTAACACTCGTTTATGTTTTCTTTTGCAGTGATGATTCTAACCTGGACTGGCCTGTGTGTGTTACTGTACATAGGATATTTATTTTTATACAGTGTTCTTCTCCGAAATGCCAAAAGTTATGCATTTTTACAAATTATCAAAAAGCTGCATATTTTTTTGTACAGAAAATACTAGATTTTTTCCCCCTGTTTGTCAGTTCTCTGTATGATTCTATGTCTGCATTATGCTTGTTTTGTCATGGAGTACAGCTGTAATATTTACATGATACTTGTGCACACATGGTGAATATAGGAACTTAATAAATTATTGCATTAAAGATGCCCGAAGGAACTGCCCTGTATAGATTTAAAGGTCATTTTCATTTTTCAAGCTGGGTCATTCAAGAATATTTCAAAATATTATGTATTTTTTATTAAAGTGAAATATAAACAGTTTTGTTGTGACTGAATTAAAGTGTTGCTGAAAAACCTGCTGGTAGTCACCGTGCACTGGGAACGTAAAGATTCCATGATTTATAATTATCATCCCATGGGCTGGAATAATGCTCATGACAATGAGCCCTGGCTGGCAAGAAATTCTAACCCCTTTCTAAACTGTAGGCGTGCAAGTAGCTCAGTGAAAACCTCATTTAAAATTAAGCATAATGCAGCATTCCTCGATGATATCCTAATGAATGTTTGTTAGGGAAATCAATCCACGTGGCTTTTCAAAACGTTAACCAAAGGTCACATGCAGATTTGCAGTGTGCCATTACAATTTGCATCTGTTCATCTTAATTATCCGTCCTGACCTACCCTTGTTGATGTCTCAAGTCTAAACTACCCAGAAAGGAAAGTACTGCCAGGCTAAAGTGACCATCGCAATATGCTTTCCTTAGAAAATGAGCAGAAGCCTAAATCCATTCCCTAAAATGTGTCCACTGGCATTGGCCCTTCACATAGGGGGAAAGGCAGTGGGCAGCCCAGGAGATTCAGGGGGAAGCCACCACGTTTAATGATCCCAAGGGAGAAATGTGAGTGGTGGTTCATTAGTGAGCCTGATCCACTCAAGTCCTGCTCTTTGCATGATGCTGCCACTGTGACAGGAGTTGGGCTTCTCCTGGTTGCAGCTGTGCCAGCTGGAGTGGTCCCCCCCACCACCCCTCCTGTAGTCAGCTACGCTGCTCAATTATTCATCTGTTCATAAACCATTGATTAGTTATTTTCAAGATGATTCCATACAGTCTTTTAGCACCATCAGAGTCAAGTGACGAGGTATAAGGCATGTACTTCCCTGGTACACAGGGACTGCCCAAGGAACCCAGCGCAGCCCCTGACTGCTGCAACCCATCTGTCACCTCACCCTTTCAGAAATTTATTGAATTTCATCTAAAACCCAGTGAGGTTTCTCTGCCTGTGTCCCCTCCCTCCCCGCCCCGCAGGCAGTTCCGACTCAAGTGCTCTTGCGGTTAGGAAACTCCTTGCAACTTTCAACCTAAACTAATTCATGGTATTTACAACCATTTCTTCTCATGCCAACATTGTCCTTGGGATGAAACTTTTCCATGCATGATGTTTTCGTGAGATGCTTGGGGTACTGGAGCTGAAATGGCACAGAAGGAAAATGAACCACAGAGCCATGAGGGATTCTTGTTGGTTTTCTCAGTAATAGCCGTTGTTAATATAAGCCCCAGCTCCCTGTTACAAGGCTTTGCAGCTGTGGAGCTGAGCTAATTGGAACAGCCAGTGTTCCAGTCGTGTTTTAATTGCTCACCTGTTAAACAAAGCAATTCCTAAAGACCCAGACGGGTACATTGGGGGTGCTTTGGGTTTGGGAGTTTGTAGCAGCAGTGAATTTCTACTCTGATCTTGAGGCATTCAGCTGCAAGGTAGAATGTTTGAATGCTTCGCCCCTTCTAAAAATGCTGGCTATCCTTAATCCTCGAAAACTTACAGATCCCTAGGAGAACCTGCCAATGCTTCCTGTCCCCTTTAATCTCTGTGGAGTGTTTTTGTTTTGTAGCTGGTATTTGTGATTGCACTGCATGGGGTTGTTGTTGCTTGGTTTTATCTGATCCAAAAGCAAAGTGCATGTCTGTAACCTTGCCCTGGCACAGCTACTGAAAGGTCAAGGACTTCTGAGGTGATGCTGTACCTGTTTTTTGACTGATACATTTGTGAGAAGGCTCTTGCCTGAGGTGCAGGAGGCCTTGAAATGTAGTTGCCAGAACTCTTGAAAGTACCTGACTTGGGTCAGCAAAGACTTATCTGTTTCTGGGGGAAATGTGTAAGGTACCCACTCACCCGTCCTAAAGGCAGGAACGTGATTACAAATGTTCCCTGCGGTTGCTGCAGCCACAGCCTGGGATTTTAACTGAAGTAGATGAGTGAACATTTTGGATTGCTCTTCCTACAGCCCCGGTACTAACACAATCCCATCAGCCACTGGGATAGACCGAGGGTCAGTGACACCACACTGATCCACTGCTCTTCCCAAACCTGAGCACTTTGCATGTCAAGAGAGACCCAAACGGTGGCAGCGGGGTTTGCACCACCCTGAGCGTGACAGTTTCCTTTCAGGGTCTGTCCCTACTAAAAGCTGTAACCTGATTACTGTTGATTGTGCCTGGCTGTTTTCACATGAAACACTTTGTCTGCCACTTCAAGGGTCAAACTCCTTGGCTGATAGCCAGAAAGTGAGTCTGAGGGTGGAGAAGCTTGAGAAATGGCAGCAGAGTGAAAGGAGAAGGAGGACCTTCCTGAAGATTTGCTGGAGATGTTTTGCAAGTTGCTTCCCTGGAGCCTGGGAAGAGTTGTTGAGCTGCACACCAGGAATGTGCCTGCTTGGGGCTGCGGGAGCTCGGCATGCCAGCGCTTTCTGCTTTGCTCTGTCTTCTCCCAGAGGCCAGAGGCAGGGGTCGAAAATGACACCATTTATATTCTTTTCCTTTGGTCATTTTCACTTCATTCGACTTTTGTGGTCAGACTCTTCAGATGAAGAATTAGGCTCGTTTTCCAGCAGCGGCTGCATAAATGAGTGCAAGACATAGACAATATTTCTGGGGGGGAGGGGGATCCTTTGATCTGAGAGAAATCTTTCTTGAACCATTCTCTTTAGGAGAAGCAGAGAACCCCCCGTGTTCAGCTCAGAGTGCTGCTCAGAGAGGACACGATAACACTTTTTGCTTTTGTTTCTGGTTACCAGGTGACAGACTTCCACCTGTATCACTGATGATTCCATCTTTAACCTTTTCATCACAAACTTTCTTCTCCTGTGAAATTATAAGGAAATGACATTGTTTTTTGGGTATTTTTTCTAACTGCTCTGGATTTTGAAGGCATGAACTGTGTGTTCAGAGGAGGCAAATGTGGAGTGTGGAAAAAGTCTGGTTTCACTGACTAATTCCTTTGCTTCCTGTACTTGTGCATTTGTCTCCACTGCACACACTGGATGTACTTTGTCTGGAGCCCTCCAGAAATGTTTTCTGCTGGCCCATTGAAGGCCCTTTTGTGGGTATCTCTCCGCAGATGTACTTCCAGATGGAAAATAAGGATCACAGAGGTTCAATTCCACTGTTACATGTTTTAATACATTCACTGAAGGGAAATAAAGATTTGGCAAAGTACTGAGGGCTTCGGAGGATGTTTCCCAGCTGCCTGAAGGGCAGAATATACAATCCTGGATACCTCCTGGATACCTCCTACCAACTGCAAACCTGGCATCCCTTCCTCAGCCCCTGCTGCTGAAGATTAAATTCTGTTCACATGTAAGCTCTAGTGTCTTGCCACCACAGCTCTTGCAATTTATTAAAAAAACCCAAACCTAAAATAAATAATTAAGTATGTATCTTGGGAACATGACTCATTTCTACTTCCCTGAGTGCATTGGGAATCCCGTTTGCCCAAGCACCAAAACCACACATTTAACTTTGAGCCTGTGATTCCCGCTGGCCTAAATGATGCCATTTGCATACCGAAGTACTCTGGTGAGCCAGGGCCATTGTTATTAGAGCTAATGAATGATGTTATCTGAGTCATTAGGCAGAATTAAAGGATAAGCAATTCATGTTACAGTTCAGAAAGAAAGAGCTGATTTCAAGCTCAAAGGGATGTATTTAAACCAGAGCAATCCCAGATTCGAACGCCCTTTGTCAGCACTGGAATCATCCTGACCTTCTGATAAGGACACCTGTACCTGACACCCACCTCCTCCTGCCAACGCACAGGAAGTCTACTGTTAAAATAATTCCAGGTTTACAAAGACTGGGGGGAAAGTCCTACTTTCAGTTTCATCTGAAGAATCGCAGGGTTTTTTCTTAAGGCCTCTAACAGATGTGTTCAGTGCATAGAGTAACAGGGGAAGAAATTGTTTCAGTTAGGAACCAGACTGGTGGAAAGGTTAATTTATTTTATTTGTATTTTTTTATTTTTACTTTATCGGGGGGGGAGGGGGTTGGAGGGAGAACCTGACCAGAACTGCAGGCGGTAGGTGTGCTTTTTTCCTTCTTTTTTATTGAAAACAATTATATATATAATTTGATAATGTTACTTTTACTGTTCTTTTTATTAATGATTTTTGGGGGCAATTTGTTTGCTCTGTTGTGTTTTCTTCTGGGTATATTTTTAATGGGCTTTTAGAATAAGTGTGTAAAAGTTCCTCACCGAAAATGTCCTAAGGACATTTCTATCGTCTTTTTTTTTCTCCCTAAGTTCAGTAGTAAAATGGTGCTTTCCACAGGCAAACCAGTTTTCAGTGGGGATAAACATATCCCCACAGGCCACACCGAGGGACCAGGTACCAGTGACCTCCCAGACAAAACAGCTCTCTCCCCACTCTCCATTTACATCTACAAAGATGAAAAGGGCTATCTGAGGGACCAGCCGACTGGAAATGGTCCCTTCCCACCTCGGGGGTCTGTCGGGAAGCAGCTGGTCTGGCAAGAGCCGCTGTGTCCCCTTCAGCTGCATTCTACAGCCGGGCTAGAAAGCTCGTTAAAATTAAATTAAAAAGTCATGTTTATTTGAAGATGGCAAGTTCTTGGAGGGTACCTGCTATGGTATTGCTGTCTCTTGCTATTGTTTTCCCTCCTCGGAATCCAGCAACACACTCGGGCTCAAGCTTAGCTTTAGGCTGTGCTTCACCCTGAGCCTATCTGCAAATGCTTTGCTGGATGAGGGTCTCCCCTTCTTTTCCATATTTTTTTGTGTTTTTCCCCCCCCTTCTCTTGTTTGTGTCCTTCTTGCTTCCAGATGTTTTTGTCCTGGACAAAGTAGTTTCCCCCACACACACACATTTTCAGAAAATCTCTGTTGGTCACATTTTGATCATTTTCCTCTCACTTTTATTATCAGTCCTTCTTGCTATCCTTCCTCCCTCCGTGTAGGCCTGCTTTGTTAAACATTTTGATCTGATGAGAACATCATGGCAAAACATGAATTAACATTGTAGATGTTTGTTGATACTTTTTAGAGTTGACTGTAAAGCTTCTACTGTTTAAAACACACGGCAGCAAAACCAGTGTAGCTTTGTAGCTTTCTTACGATCTTTGTTTTTTTTTGAACAGACTTAGAATGAGTCCGAATATGGCAAAATTTTTTTTTTCAAGAAAAACCTGCTAAACTTTTGTTTTTCCTGCAAAACATGAGTTTGTTGAACTGCTGTTGCAAGGTTTAGTAGGTTAGACATTAATGACAGGTATGAGAGGACTGGTTGTGGAGCCTGTGGAGTGCAACTTACACTCTTGCTTTCTATTGTACACCATTTGTCGGTCTGTTGTCTCTGGTGGGGGTTTGCTGGGAGTGTGAAATTCCATTTTGTGATAATTCCATTGGGGTTTTTTTCCACATTTGTGTTTCAAAGTGTTGCTTCAGTAAATCTTCCCTTTTGCTCTCCTGCAAAGATTTGCGTTTACCCTGATGTTGCACCCCACCAGCAGTGCCACAGACCGAGCAGTTTCACCCTTTTTTTTGAGCCTTACAAAGGAAGTGTGTCATCTCCCTAAACTCCACAGCCTTTTCTGAGGCGGGATGATGTCCATGAAAAGGAGAGAGGCAGCAAGACTGTGCAGGCCACCATAAGGAGACTCCTTCTCTGAGCCTGGTCCCTCACCGTTCACTCATGACCTGCCCCATTACCACTCCCTTCGCTGTTATTCCTTGTTCTCCCTCACCAGTCAAAGGCAGAGAAAACATTGTCATGGTCGTGTTCAGCCCAGCCCCAGAAGGACTGAGATGAACCCCTGGATACAGGGAGGAACCATTCTCCTGGCTCCAGATGTTGGGCAGTGCAGGGATGGGAGGGAGTTCCTGATCCCGGGGGATGGCCTGCAGAGGTGACGGGCTCTCCCGCTGGCAGTGCCTGAGTTCCAGGCCACACTCCCACTGTGTGTGTGGAGGTATTGCTCCCGATGCCTTGGCTTGTGGGAGTGTCCCCCATCCAGGGCAGTTTCCTGCACCAAGAAGTCAAGTTGTTCTCCCCTTGACAGGGTCCTCAGAGCAATAGAAACCCCCTCCCTGATTTCACCTGGAATGCTTGTGTCATTGGCACTGCTCCTGTTTCTCATCTGTACATCAATTGGACACCAAATTGACCTAATCCCTGCAGGAGGATGATTTCTGAAGCAACTTTATGTTGTTACATAACTGGTTTCCTTGAATTTTACAACAGAGATTTTACTTTTTTTTCCCCTTTGGTGGCATAGACTGTAGAATATTTATTATAGCTGTAGTAAAGTGATGATTTATGAGTAGACCTTGACAGGGCATTGTTTTTGTGTTTCTCTTACAAACACTGATTAATTAAGATGTTTAAATCTGAATACACTTTTTACACTTTTTTTTTTTGTTTTTACATTGAACTTTTCAGCCTGTGTATTGAATATCCAATGTTATTTGGCATTCATTAATGTGTGTGCTGTGTATACTTTGTGTTACCAGGAATTTTTACTGTCATTGTGCTGTTTCTAAGACATTGTTTCAACTCCTTTTGACATAGTTTAGCTATTTGGAATTTTTTGGCCTTCCAGACAATTCTACACTAAGTAATTGCTAGAATGAAGAGAACAAAGGGCTGTTCTTTCCCACAAGCTTTTCAACCTCAGCAGGAGCTTCTTCAGCCAAAATGAGCATTTGATTTTCTTCTTTCACTTTTTCCTTGTTAGTATGATAACATTCGTTTGTTTTGGTTTTCAGTCCTGGGAATTCTGAATTCCATGTTGGCCATTTCTAGCAATATTTTAGAAAAACAGAGATAGCTGTGCCATAAGGAGTTATTGATCATAACAGAATTGAAATACTGTAATTATTTTGGGGTTGTTAGTAAGTATTTTTCCACTATTAAGTTTTTAAGCAAATCTTTTCTCAGTGTGATAAAATATTAAAAAGACACTAAAGGACTAAGCACTCAACATGAGGAAAGGGATTCAGGTAAATGATTTCCATCCATATGAATGAAAAATAGCTTAGGAATTTTAATGTCAGAACAATGCTGGGCCTCAGTTACCCATTTCCTGTGTCCATTAATTAATCCAGTGATTTCAGTGAAACCACACCTGGCCTGGAAACTAAGGGCACACTTACAGGACTCACTGAATCACTCTTCAGTAGAGTGATTTATCAGATAAAGAAACTAGTGCTGATGTTGTTCAGAGGTGCTGGTTTATACTGTGATAAAAACTGCTCTGCAGAGCTGTATGTTGCTATTTTAAATACATCAGCCTAGTAATGACATCAGGAGAACAAAGGTTGCAGGAGCAAGTTAGTTTGGGGAATGGAGTTCTGGAAAATCAAAGGAGGGCTAAAAAACAAGCAGGAGGCAACGAAAAATGTCTCTGGCTGGGTAGTTGTTGTAATGGTAAACATAATATTTGAAGTGCCATCCCACTGTTTTCCAAGAGGAGTCTGATGAATTGCCCGTGCCTTCTGTTGAAGCTTTACTCCTTTGTGTCAATGCTTTAGTGAGGTTTCTGTTTTAATTTATAAATTAAACACATACATACATGTTCCAGTACAGTCTGCATTTTTTACCTGTGATGTACATACCTTCTTCTCCCTTTTATAAAAATCCCTGTTTACGTACAACTAGTTTCTGTCTTTTGTAAATGACACCACATGCAGATCATAACCCATAAATCCACGTACAGGTGAATTCACTTCCCATTTGGGGTTTTAGGCTCATATCCTGAGACAACCGCGCCATCTGCTGTTTGCCATCAGGCCCGGGAACTATGGAACTCGGTGGGAAATGTCAACCGATTTAGCAGGGCAGAATTCTCCAAAGTACTGTTGTCACTATGAAACTGGACAGCTGTAGAGAGGGCAGAGTCCTTCCCAGTGCCTGGGCTAAGGGAAAGGCAGCAACCACAGCTGAGACACAGTGCTGGACACTGGGGAATGTGCTTGGGAGAAAGGCAGCCTGAGCCCGCCCTCCCATGGCATGAACAGCCTTACTGGAGCCCGCTCTTACAGTGTTAACTAAACAGCCATAAAACACAAAGGCACACTAACTGTGGAACTGAGAGGGCAAGGGCAAAGAGGGGAGAGAGGGAAGACCAGAGGAAAGTAGAGACTGATTCTCTAGTCATGCCCATGCTAAAATGATCATAATTATCAGCCGTGGGTATTGTCTGTCTTTCCTCAAAGCAGACAGAACCAAAGAGAAGGTGTCCATCCATCTCTCCATTGCCCTCAGCTCAGGTGTACATCCTCTCCCTCCCCTCCTGCTCTCCTGTGTGCCTGGGTGTGTATCTGTGTGAGCCCAAATCACAGTGGTGTTCCTTGGAATGAAAGCCACGTGCTGAACAACCATTAGCTCCTGAACAGACGGCAAAAGTGTGTGCTTTGCTCCTGACCTCCTCTGGGTACAGATACAATAAGCCTTGGAGCGAAGGGAAAAACCCTCAAGGATCTGGATGTTTAGCAGTGACTGATGCATCAAGTTATTTAGGAAAACGGACGTGTTTCGATGCTCCAGCTTGGAATGGAGAATGTGTTTGAAACTTATGGCTTTTATCATTCCTGAAGGCTTCAAGGTCACTCTTGCTTCATAAAAATGATGGCTCCTGGCTGTGTATTGCTGTACCCTGGGAGAGTAGTGAAATCTTGCACTGGTGCAATAAATAAACGTTCTGGAGGTTTGCTGTGTGCTGCCTCAGACCCAAGGGTAGGGTTGTTTCAAGGCATTTTTATTTATTTTTATGTCACAATTGAGATTTTTTTTTCCCCCTAAGGGCTCTGCAGTTAGCAGGAAAAGTAGTTAATGAAGTAAATTGTCTTGTTTTAAATCAAACTCAGGAACAATTACGAAAGCAGACAAACAAGCAGTGCTGTGCAGTCCTGACCTGTGAAGCTTCTCTGAAAAGAACTTGGAGCTTAATGGTCCCATCCAGGGAGACGATGTGCTTGTTTGTGCCACCAGAGGAGGAAGGAAATGTGTGTCACTGCTCCAAACTGCACCAAAGAGTGTAACTGTGAGGGGACAGACATCTCTGCTGGCACAGAAAAATTGATCAGATATAAGACCCCTTTGCAACAACAGTGAGAAGTGGGAAATATGATATATTTCGTATGTGAAATGCCAGTTTGGTAAGGATGTCCCCTGCAGTACAGATCTAGAGTTTCCATAATTCTGAAAGATATATTTGTAAATATCCATTAGACCAAAAAAAAAAAAAAAAGTCATGATTATTGTGATTAAACATGACTCGGATATTTTTATTTGATTAATATTTTTACTTACATGACTAAGGAACAATTGAGTTAAGACAATGATCCCTGCAGTCTGCATTGCTGCATTTAAGAACAAGTAACAAGGATTAAAACCTGCTTTTAAATAACAAGGATGAAAATGCATTTTTGATTTTTTTTTTAAGCTAATAACTAGCATTAAACCTTTAGAGTCAGTTGGTGTTTGGGCAGGAAAGACCTCTCTCATTGCTTACACATTATAACTAATCTGACTGCAGCTAGTGAGCCTACTTTGTACACCATATGTTAGAATCTGACACACACAAAAATGTTAAATTCTGAAGTATGTGGGATGGTCTAATTTAAAAAATGCTACTTAAAAGAGAGTTCTCCAGAAAGTTGGGATTTAGCTTTTCTGGCTCATTGTGCCCAACCTAGCAGCATAACAACCCCATAAGCAGCATGGAGGGTGGAGGAAGGGTTAAAAAGGGCTCAAACAACTCCTTACAGAAGTACAGAGTATTTGCAGAACTCGGTTATTACATCTGTGCTCTGCTGCCACGATATTGACACACATCAGCTTTGATCGCATTTGGTTATCCCAATGACAGGGCAGCGCTCACACTGGTTGATCAAATTCCTGGATTATATACTTTTGGAGCACTTGACGTTCCTGTCCTGCCAGGACAACCCTGGACACCTGCCAGCCCGAGCAAGAGTGAAGCTGTAACTCCGGGTGCCAGAGCTATGAAATATTCATTACAGTGTTTGAGATGTAACAGCTTCTGGCCCAAAACGAGAGTGCCATAAACAGCCTGGTTTTCCCATAGCTGGGGAGTCAGGCAGTCAGCACTCCATAAATGCTCCTCCGATGGATCTGTTGTTTATTTTGACAAAGTAACAGATTGTATTTGCGCTCGGAAGGCAACCGGCAGATGGTCTTTGCACAACCTCGTGAGGGCAGGCCCCGCTCCTGCTGAGCGGAGAAAGCTCTTCAATCCGGTGCTGCGCGTTTTCCCCTCGCACAATGTTAGTTAGTAACAGTTCTTCCCTGAACAACCAGGGCTAAATGGCCACGACACACAGCTACTGCGATCAAAACATAGGGCTTTTAGCTGCTGGTTCCAAAAGTGTGGTTACTGCAGAGCAGTTCACACGTGTGGTAACTCTCTCCAAATGCTGCCTTGGTCTGATCTGCTAAAAAATTCTTTATTCTAGTGTCACAAAGCAACTCACAATATTCCAGAAACACTTGAAGCAACAAAAAACATCCATATAATCCTGTTAATATTTAGGTTAAGGATAGAGGTTGTATCTACTGGAGAAATAAGGAGGGGAAATTGAGTTTATGGGACTATTAAAAATCACGGTAGGAAAACTGGTCTATAACTGCAGACATCTGTGACTGGCCTAAAGATAAAAACTGTTATATTGTGAAATTCCTTTATGTCCTCTCTCACACTTCTCCAGAATTCCCGTTTCCTTATGGGGAATGTTGTTTATAAACAGAAAAATGTTGCTGTAAACAGAGTGAGTTGTCCTAATGCTGAAAGTTTGCCTCACATATAGACTTTTTTTTCCTTGAAAGGCCTCCCACACATCTGTGTTCTTATCACACAGCAACTATTTGATGTTAAACTGGGAATGTTTTCAAAAACTTGCCTCAAATTATTTTTGATTACAAAGCTACATATTGCATGATTGTGAGGGTTATTGGATGCAATTATTTGTATCTGAAAATAAGACAAATGTAAATGCTTTCTTCCTTCTTCACATGGGTTTTATGTTGTCATTTATTTTTATGCTTAGTGCTTGAAAATCTTCTTCAGATTCCTCCTGCCCTCCCACTATGGTTCAGTACACTGACAAGTCTTACAGGTATCTTTTTCCTTTGCTAAATTCCAAGCCTCAGCAGGGAAGATCCAGGTAAGACTTTCCATTACCTGTAAAATAAAAGTCACTCACATATGTGAGGTTTTTCTCTTATGACTTCAAAGCACCTTGACCTTGTTTTCAAAAAGAAGTGGGGAATAGACTCCAAAGCATTAATCCACAGAAATGTGTTAAAGCTCTTACTCATTGCTTAAAAAGAGGCAAGATATTTTTATTTCCATTTTAATGACAGTCAAAATACAGCTGTGTGTATGAAAAGCCTTACCCAAGGTCACAGAGTAGCCCAGGAAAACATAGGTCCTCACCTCATGCCCTTTTTCTTCAGGAGATGGTGCAATCCACAACTAATATAACCTGAGGGAATGTTCCATTGCTTCTTTTCCCCACCAAATCCAATTCTATACAGACACAAAATTGTTTACTTTGGCAGAGCCAAAAACCAAACTCCAGCGAACCTGTATGATTTTTTTACAGCAACAAAGGGAAAGCTGAAAGCATGGATGACTCTTTATCACTCTGTTGTTCCCAGACACCCTCCTGAAGTTACACCGAGGGTTGGAATGGTCTGGGTTAATAATGTATCTCCTAGTGCATTACAGTAGCCCTCAAATGTCTTTATTGTGAAATTGGTGCAACGACGCAAAGTATTTGTACAGGCATGATGATATAAACCCAGTTTCATATAACAATGTACCTGAGTTAGAGGTAACCTGCACTCTTCTGTCTGCACCATCCCGTGCTCACGGATTTGGCGCTGCCAAGGCTCGTAACACAATCGCTTATTGCGTCTCTCGCAGTTCAAGCTCCTGAATCCGTGTGACTGCGGGGAAGAGAAGCAAAGCCCTCAGCTTTCGTTCAGAAGGGAAGTTTGCAGCCCCCGTGGATGAGTTGGAAAGCCTGCGAGCGCCCGGAACGCCAGACGACACAAAGAGCCGCCGGCACTCTTTGTTACGGCCGTTCCCAGCCGGCTTGGGGATGCTGGAATATTTGGGCTGGAGGCACGCAGGTCACCTTGCTAAAAGGGACAGGGACGGGTGGCTCCCTGCAACAAAAAACAGGCGACTCACGAGCTTTAGCCCAAACTGGGGTTGCCTTAAAACCTCTCCCGTCTCCAAACTCCCCCACCGTGGGAAAGGATGGGAAGGCTTTCTGCCTTTATGCTCCCGACCGCCACAAGCCCGCTGGGACCGGGGCCAAGGGGACCCTTTCCCAGCTGGGCAGGGAGGGGGTTCCTGCCCCCGCTGCAGCCCTGGGGCCCGGGCAAGGAGGGCGGCAGCCGAGAGAGGGGGGTTGTTGTGGGCCCGGGCTGCAGTGACTCCTCCTAGAGGCGGTATGTGCGGAGCGGGAGGAAGCCCCTGCCGCCCCCCTCAGCAGCAGCCGCCATCGCCATCGGAACATACAATACGGGCAGAGCTGCCGAGGCGGAGCGAGGGCGGGGGGAGCCCGACAGGGAGAGTGGGGAGGGCAGGGGAGGGGGGGCGAGGAGAGGAGGACAAGAGGGGGAGGAAAAAGAGGAAGGGAGAAGAAGAAGGAGGAGGAGGCGGCGACGGCGGCGGCAGGTGAGGGGAGCGGCGGCGCGGGGGCTCCGGGGGCCGCGGCGAGGCCGGCCCTGCTCCTCTCCTTCCCCCTCTGCCCGGCCGCACGACCCACCTCCTCCTCCTC